>NW_028165156.1:0-8963 GCF_964263955.1 Coregonus lavaretus
GCCAAGATATCCTTCTCCTGTATGATATCCTTCTGTGTAAACACAATTTAATTCAGAACAGCACTGGAGCTGGCATGAAACTATGGCATCGCTAGCATATCTGAATTCTGTAACAACATGCATTTCTTGGTGCTGTGGCGGGTGAGAGAGTGCCAACGTTTTGTTTTTTTTGTCATATTTTTCATGGAAATCATCATAATTTAGACACATTTTTGGCCTCACTCCACCACTCATCTAGCTCTCTCTGCCTCCTTTCTTTGCTCTCTCTTTCTCTCTCGCTGTCTTTCTCTGTCTGTCTCTTTCTCTCTAACTCATTACACACACAAACACACACACATATACACCCATATACACACACCCTCTCACAGGATTGATTGTTCACCCAGACAGTATCTAAACACGCACAGATCTCCCCAAAGGCAAGGTGGAAATCATGCCAGCAAAGCCCCTTGTCCACTAGTGACGCCTGCTGGTCAGGTCTGGTTACTATAGCTTGTTGATGCTCAAGCAGACTTTCATGCTACAATTCTCTGCAGTAACTAAACGTTCAGTAGATATTCTATGGGAGGGGAAGTATACGCTGAACTGTGATCCTAAATAAGGGAGGCAGAGAAAGAAAGCTATTTAATCCATCTAACCTAGGCTACAGTAACAGTAGACCTCTGATTAGTATGAAAAAATGTATGCACTCACTAACTGTAAGTCGCTCTGGATAAGAGCGTCTGCTAAATGACTAAAATGTACACAAAAAAAGGTACAAATTTACAAATCATTAATGCAACGGCTTGGCATTGGTGTAAATGTGTGCACTAAACCAGAACAGGCAGACACTGTATCAGGAGAAAATTACAAATTATTGAATGAGGACTGGTGAAGTGCACTGCACTTATCACATGTGCTGCACTAACTGGGAGTTGAGTGTTGGCCTGTACAAGGAATCACCACTCACCAGTTGGTATGGTCACTAGTGGCTTTATTTCCAGGTCAAACATCATTTCGTTGTTACAGTGTTCAGTGAGTTCTACAAGGCAGGGGAGGTTTTGTGTTGTATCGTGGTAAATGTAGTTTCCACCAAGCAGCATTTGTTACCAAGATATAGCGTTACATAGAACACAGAATAAAAACACGTAGAATACATTTAGTGAGGTTGATATATACACACACAGACACAAGGAAAGTGCATATATGTCTTTGAGGAGACACAGCAAAGCCAAATGTTGTTGTTTTGTGACGAAAATTACAAAGACAGAGCACAAAAAGTTCTCGAAAAAAAACCTGGGAAAATATCAGATCCTTCAGATTTTTCAATGCCACAAAAGTCACAGATTCCATTCAAAATAAAAACCGTTTTTATTTTATTTGAGTTGCTCAGAGCTTGAGTAACTCTTTATTACAACATAATAGAAAAGGAAAAAACCACTCATTTATACAGTCCTCATTGACTCATTCATCTATATCTGTTTAGTTTCCTCTCTCTCTCGTACAGTCGCACTGGGGGATTTTGTAGGGGTGTGGGGTTTCAGTTAGGTTTTCTGTACAGTGGACGAGGGGGGCTTGTTTTTAACTTTCTAGGTTGTTTAAAATGAAATAAATGTTGTGCTTTTAATTATGTAATTATTGGGCCAATAAAGGTATTTTTAAAATAAAAATGTCCAGTCGCACATTTACATTCTAAGAAAATAAATTAATACACTAGAATGCCCATTGAACCATTGCATTCATAATATACACATTAACATCATGTTAGTACAATATGTATGGTAGAGAATGGTACAGTTCATCACCATAGCAACATTCAGTAGTTTGCGCAGAGTGCAAGCAGCAGTGCCAGAAACATTATGAAATGAGTTATAAAAGCTATGAGGAAAGCTATCATAACAGGAATGTATTTTGTAACAGACACATATTAACATACTGTATATATGTACACACCACATTCACAACCATCTAAGAAAAGCCAGATTGCCAAAGTGATGATAGGTAAAATGTTGTTTTAGTCCAAAAGGTAGAAAAGTGCTCAGTTATCATGAGTAACAACATCACGAGTAATAATGCAACTAGGAAGGGATGGAAAAAATGTATTAGTAGATACTGTACGAGACACAGAGAATATATTTGCCACCAATATGGAATGTACGCTAGCTTACAACCATGTATAACAACTACTAACCTGGTCAAAACCTACACAAGACTCCACAATCACAATACAGTATTACACCACTGAAGTTTCATGATTTTTAGACACTTTTAGCATGTTGTTGTCACAATAAATACTATTACTTTAGTGTTGGTATATACTCACATTTAACGGCAGACACCTTGTTGGAACAACTATTTTCAGGATGTTCCTAACAAATCTATGTCCCTAACAAATCATATATCGTCTTCTACTGTGATCATATATTTCAAACTTGGTAGGTTCTTAAAATGACTAGAAATACACTCTTAGAAACTGTCTGATTAAAAATATAAAGGTTAGATCTAGTCTATGATGAATTCTATTTGGTAGGGCTTAATTCTATGATATATAGAAAATATAGAAGTCTTTACACACAAAGCAATCACAGCTCGTCTTACACTTGGTTGTCTTTAGTAGATTGTGAGATCTCACTCCAAAAACTGTGTAGCCACTATACATCATACTGATGTTAATGTAGACTTTCCAAGTACTAATAGTGGTTGAATGTCATTGTTCCATAGTGGTTGAATGGCTTTGCTCCATATATCGCCTCTACCCCTATCTGATACATGATTTGCAGTACACCTGAGATTCTTCAAAGTTCCCATTGAGACTGTCATCATACTGTCAAAGAATTCTACGATCATACTGGCCCGAACCCAGAATCTATGTTTTGATGTACTATTTGGAGATTTTAAGAGATTTTACTACTGAACTCCTCATTAGCATAGCTATGACAGGCCAGCCAGGCATTGGAAGCCTATACTATATGTAGTCTGATGAGGCAGACAGAAACCACAGATATGGGTGAGCCATGGGTGGGGCAGTGTTCTAGCTGACTCAGTGTTAAGGGAGAGACACGTCTGTGGTGTTGAGTCTCTGTGACAGTTCAAGGTCAGGCTCCAGAGACAGATGTGCTAGGTTATGATATTCCAGGCAGAGCGACATAGAGGCTAGGTTAGGATACACCAGGCAGAGAGACATAGAGGTTAGGATACATCAGGCAGAGAGACATAGAGGTTAGGATACACCAGGCAGAGAGACATAGAGGTTAGGATACATCAGGCAGAGAGACATAGAGGCTAGGTTAGGATAAACCAGGCAGAGAGACATAGAGGCTAGCTTAGGATACACCAGGCAGAGAGACATAGAGGCCAGGTTAGGATACACCAGGCAGAGAGACATAGAGGCTAGGTTAGGATACACCAGGCAGAGAGACATAGAGGCTAGGTTATGATACATCTGGCAGAGAGACATAGAGGCTAGGTTAGGATACACCAGGCAGAGAGACATAGAGGCTAGGTTAGGATAAACCAGGCAGAGAGACATAGAGGCTAGGTTAGGATAAACCAGGCAGAGAGACATAGAGGCTAGGTTAGGATACATCAGGCAGAGAGACATAGAGGCTAGGTTATGATACATCAGGCAGAGAGACATAGAGGCTAGGTTATGATACACCAGGCAGAGAGACATAGAGGCTAGGTTAGGATACATCAGGCAGAGAGACATAGAGGCTAGGTTAGGATACACCAGGCAGAGAGACATAGAGGCTAGGTTATGATACATCAGGCAGAGAGACATAGAGGCTAGGTTAGGATACACCAGGCAGAGAGACATAGAGGCTAGTTTAGGATACAGCAGGCAGAGAGGATTTCAGATAAAAAACTTTTTAGGTTAAACCACTGTCCTCCCAAACCCACTGACCTCAGTACACATCAACCCAAATCCTATTCCCCTTTTAACCCAAGTGAAGGACAATACGGGAAGTTTAATACTGAACATATTTGTTGGAATGTTTAACCTCTTCAATGTTAATACTATAAAGGTTTTTACTTGGAATGTCAATCATTTAAAAGTGCAGTAGTAAAAATGGTCATTGATTAATTAATGATTGGCGTCTATGAGTTAAGTCAGCTAAAAATAAATGTCATCAATTATTTTGCCATTAGTAAAAGCTAATTACAAATTATCATTAATAACTTACAGTAATTAATACTTTAGGCAGTTAAAAATAAAATGACTGAAGGCACAAACACACACATGCACACACTGACACACAGTAAACATAAATCCTCTTTGACACACACTCTCATGATTTCTGTTAAAGTATTTACAGGACGCCTACATTATCATCGCCAGCCCTATTCCCAACACACACTATCCACACCCCGACACTAAGCTGCTATTTCATATGTAAGCTCCTCTCCATAACAGTGCATATCTCTAGTCCTGCACTTTAAATGTCCAATTCAACCTAAAATGGACAATAAAGTTTTGTTTTGAACTTATACTCCCTACATTACAGTATCTATGCACAAGGGGCTTGTCTCTAACTCTGTAACCCTGTTCTCTAACTCTTCCACTATCTACAGATTCGCTGACGATCACTTCTTTTCCTTCTCTTCCATCGGAAAAGCAACCATTGGAACCTTCTCCGTCGTCGGGGAAACGGGCAGGGTGACCACACCCTCTGGGGGAGGAGAGTGGGCGGAGTCTCCTGCAGTGCTGGTGAATCCTTTGGCAATGTCGTCAAAGGTCCGCCCCTTGGTCTCCGGGACTTTGAAGTAGGTGAAGACGAAGAAGAATATGAGGAAGATCATGAAGATGATGAAGACGTAAGGACCACACAGCTCCTGTAGAGGAGAGCGAGAGAGAGAGGAGGTTAGAGAGGCATACAAGCTAAGCTGTAAAGTTTGTCAGATGTATTGCTCTTATAATGGTGCCAATCCCATTCATTCAGCTTTGAGGCCTGCAGATTTATCCTGATACATATACATAGGTGTCTGTAGTGAGAGGGGCAGGGTGAGGAAGAAGACCCAACCTCCAGTTTGGGGAAGCCCAGTCCGACCAGGAAGTTGGCGGTCCAGTTGGAGCAGCCGGCGACGGCCATAGCTGCAGGCCGAGGCCCCTGGGAGAACAGCTCAGCAACTATGAACCATGGGATAGGACCTGGACCCATCTCAAAACTGGCCACGAAGCCAAACACCGCCACGATGGCCATGTAGCTCAGAGACGGGTTGGTCTTCTACTTAGAGAGGAGGGAAGGAATGGAGGGGATCAAATATGTTAAGCAGTGGAATAAAATCATGTCAAGGATTTTAAGGATGTGACAAGAATAGTTATTGTCGGGTTCTTGACATTTGAAATGATGGACAGCCAAGATTGAAACTCACCACCAATGAGAGGGAGATGGTCATGAGCAGAGCACAGACAGCCATTCCAGCCAATCCGATGAGGTGCAGGGTCCTTCGTCCCGCCCTCTCCACCAGGAAGAGCTGTGAATCAAACAAGGAAGTGCTTAGAATGTGTCCAAGGGTATCACATTTCATATAGGAGTCTGGTCAAAAGTAGTGCACTATCAAACTGTACTATTTCTGTATTATTATATTTGACCAGATAGGTGTTATAATACTTACAGACACCACTGTGAATAGAGTGTTGACCACCCCAGCTCCAATAGTGGCGTAGATGGGCTGGGTCACACCGGCAGTGTCAAATATACCTGTCGAATAGTAGAACACCTGAGGAGGAAGTAGGAGAGAGGGAGAGGTTGTTGATTACATTCATAACCAATATGAGGATATGTTTCTAGTTAAATCTAGTTGTTGTTGTTGATGTTGGCTCATGTTTACTCCTATAGACTGAGAGAGGGCTGTTGTTTGAGTGTGTTCTGCGGCCATCTGGGTTTGATTGATGCTGTATTTTGATTTTTTTTTTTATGTAACCTTTATTTAAGCAGGGAGTCATGCTGAGACCACTGTCTCTTTCACAGATGAGCCCTGCATGAACACATCAATAAACAACAATTGCACTATACGTATCTATATACACATCAATACATGAAAAGCAAACACAAAACACGAAAAGCAAAACACAACCATATGAAACAAACACATTCTTCAGTAAAAAGGCCCTCTGAATTTGCCCCAGTCTAAAGGTCATTGCATTGAAGGCAATAACTTTATCTGGACAGGCTCATTGCGAACTTCCTCTTTTGAAATCTGTGGCTATGCATCTCTCTTTCCTCATCTCCTTTCCATTGTTTACTAATTTATAAAAGGTCTGGATAGGTTTCCACCATCTTGTTTTCACGTTATGTATTGTTAGATCAGTGGTCATGGATTAAGAGAAGGAAAAACTGTCTGTTCTACTTAAAGTATTTTTCCCTGATGTTTTTCATAGTTCGACTATGTAGTATGAAAGAACTCCTGGCCCGAATTATGTTGCATTGTGGGAGTTGTAGTCTACTCACTGCGTTGATGCCAGAGAGCTGCTGGGATAGCTGCAGGATGATGGCGATGATGATTGGCTGACGGTAGGCCGGCGAGCGGAAGAGTTCTGGAATAGTGACCTTCTTCTCCATGGCCATCTTCATCCCTTCCTCCTTCATCTCCTGGATGTCATCACTTACATCCTCACAGCCACGCAGACGCACCAGGGCTGAAGGGAGGGAGAGAGAGACATTTGTTAAATACTAGGTAATTTCTGGTACTAATGTGAATCCCAAATAAACAACAGAGTAACTGTCATGTAATTACTTTTATACCGCATAGTTTCTAAGTAAACAGTCAAATAATAAAGTCCCCTAAATGAGTGCTGTGCAATATGATGAGTAATATCTCCTTTAGTTAATATGATGAGTAATATCTCCTTTAGTTAATATGATGAGTAATATCTCCTTTAGTTAATATGATGAGTAATATCTCCTTTAGTTAATATGATGAGTAATATCTCCTTTAGTTAATATGATGAGTAATATCTACTTTAGTTAATATGATGAGTAATATCTCCTTTAGTTAATATGATGAGTAATATCTCCTTTAGTTAATATGATCAGTAATATCTCCTTTAGTTAATATGATCAGTAATATCTCCTTTAGTTAATATGATCAGTAATATCTCCTATCTGTAATACGATCAGTAACATGTCTCCTCTCTCTGACCTTTGCGAGCCTCCTCCTCCTGGTTGAGGCTGATGAGGAGGTAGCGGGGGCTCTCTGGGCAGAAGGGCAGCATGATGCTCTGCACCACAGCAGGGATGGCCGTCAGGGACAGCAGGAGGGGCCACAGGGAGTCTGACCCCAGCAGAAACTCCAGACCAAAGACCTACGGAGCAGAGAGAGTGACAGCAGGATGGGCAGGGTTAAACCTTAGGGTAGTAGAAAGGTAATGCTCAAACTAAAATAGATTTAACTGACTTGATTGTACAGAAAAAGGAGATCGGTCAATAACATTAAGTTCAATTAATTACAATAAACTCATTAGAGTTTGAACCAGAAGAACCTAAATCAAAGTGAACAAGTGCCTGGTCCTCTCTGTCGTACCTGTGCCACCAGGATGCCAATGACTACTCCCAGCTGGTGGAGGGTGCCGAAGGCCCCCCTGAGGTGCGTGGGGGCCAGCTCTCCCACGTACATGGGCGTCAGTCCTGTACACAGGCCACAGAACACGCCAATGACCAGCCTGCCAATGATGACCATCTCAAAGGAGTTACACAGGCTGGACAGACCCATCAGAGTTCCACCCAGAAGGGCTAGCACGTTGGCCAGGAGCATGGACTTACGCCTGGGGAGAGGGAGAGAGAGAGCGAGAGAGACAGGAGGATAGATAAAGGGGAAAGGAAAGAAAGAAAGTAGGAGGAAAAAGGTGTGATGGTTAGAAAGATGGAGGGAAGCCATTTAGTCCAGTGCCCTGCCAGAGACCATGAATGGCCTGCTAAATAAAGAGTGAAATTGAGTTGAACTACATAGAAATTAGGTGAGATGAGGCCAGGTCAGGAGGTAAGACCTCAATTAACATTGCATCAACAAATCGGCAAATTGCCCTTGGCTCATCTTTGAGAGCAAATATTTACATGCCGCACACCTCTCATTGTGGTGTTGGGAATAAAAATGTAAAAAAACACTACAAAGTCTTTACAGATACAAAACCACTTCCATTTACTGTACATCTGCATTTCTTTGTATCATTAGTCTTTAACTCACCTCCCAAACCTGTCGACCATGACCCCCACAGACAAGGATCCAACCATGCCCCCCACACTGAAGATGGCCACAGCGAAGCTCCACACCATGGTGTTAGTCCCAGGGGAGAAGGGCTCTCCATAACGATCCATAGACACATTCTGGAAGAACCGTCGCAGTTTCTGAGAGTGGAGATGACAGACTTAGAACCTTCAGAGGTTAAAGGGTGGGAATATCACTGAGGATTTAGACAAGTGGTCTAAACCCCTAGTCCTGGAGATGTACAGAGTGTCCAGCCCTGTTCCAGCCTTGACTGTTATAGTCAATACACATGAGTGCTGGCACTGACTGCCCACAAGGGGGAGACAAAGTTGAAAAGAACAGCACATCCCTCCAACTCAGACGTGTGTGACCACTCCTGTATTGCATACATACCGCACACACACACACACACACACACACACACACACACACACACACACACACACACACACACACACACACACACACACACACACACATACACACACACACAGCACACCACACACACACACACAGCACACCACACACACACACAAAGCACACCACACACACACACCCACACACACACACACACACACACACACCACACCACACACACACCTGCTCAGGGGCATTGATGACTCCAGTGTTGTATCCGAACTGCAGGGAGCCGATGACGGCTGTAGTGACACAGTAGAGGAGGTAACAGGTCACTCCCTTCTTCTTCTGGGGATGGAGGAGAGATATAGGGAGGAAGAGCGAGAGGGAGAGGGAAAACAGGGAGAGAGGGGGGGGTGATG
>NW_028165155.1:0-123000 GCF_964263955.1 Coregonus lavaretus
CTGCCATCTATTGGAATTATTAAGCAACTGCAGTAGTACTGAAGAAAGTGTTTTTCCTTACTAATCCGTACTAAAATAGTGATTACTCAGAATTGCAAAATAAATGGCAGAGGTACCAGGAGGGAGGAGAGTACATTTTTTACATTTTAGTCATTTAGCAGATGCTCTTATCCAGAGCGACTTACAGTTAGAGAGTGCATACATTTTCATACTGTCCCCCCATGGGAAACGAACCCACAACCCTGGCGTTGCAAGCGCCATGCTCTACCAACTGAGCAACACGGTAGTAGTGCATGGCCAAGTGGTGGTGCGCAGGCCGTGGAGAAAGCGGTGGTGGGGAGGGTTGCAGCTGGGCTACATGAGCTTAGGCAGGTTTCTGTAGTAACAGAGACTCCGGTGGGCGAAGGCTTGGTGGGCTCATCCCAGGAAATATTGCCTGTCATTGGGGAAGAGGCTCTGATCAGGGGGGAGTGCAGGGGGGCAGAGACTGGGGAGGAGGAGGACGGTACCGTGATAATGGAGGAGGAGGAAGAGGGGGGAGGTGAGTCTGCGGGAGCGGAGGACAAGGTGGTCTCGTTTTCAGACGGCTCATTGGATCCAGAGCTGACAGCCAGTCAGGCTGAGGGCCCAGTATATACGGTGAGAGAACTTTCTAGGTTCCTGATGGAGACTAAAGGGGAAAAAGAAGGTTCTGCTGGAGTCTTATTTGATTGATCCTGGAAGGTTTGTAAGGTCAGTACAACACGTGATGAAGAATGAGGGGTTTAGTGTCCTCTCACCCAGGAAGCGGTATAGGCTGAGAAAATGGGTCATGGGTTCTTAAGGGCATGTCTTCAGAATCTGCTTAAATTGATGTTTTCTTCTGGCATGGCGGCTTTATGGGCTTCTCTACTGGTTTCTGATTGTGGTGATTTCCCTCCCACCTCTTATGGAGATTTCACGGTTAGACTTCCTTAACATGAACGGCGGCAAAGACTGGGGGAATATGTAAACCAAAAACATTTAAATGCCATGGCAGAAAACTTAGTGCAGGGGTAGCAAAAGAGGTGTGTAAGGGTAGGTTGTTAGTGTTTAGAGCCCAAATAATGACCTTGTCTTTGCTTTCATAAATGTGTCTGCACCTGGTCCTCTGTAGCTCAGCTGGTAGAGCACGGCGCTTGTAACGCCAGGGTAGTGGGTTCGACCCCCGGGACCACCCATACACCAAAATGTATAGATATATATATATGCACGCATGACTGTAAGTCGCTTTGGATAAAAGCGTCTGCAAAATGGCACATTATATTATATTATAGTACAGGGCTCAGTTCTCTGTTTCACCAGAGGGGTTGGAAAAACAGAGTGGGGAAACCAAGAAAATCCCTTGTTTTACGTTTGTCTGATGGGCGGGTAACTTCTGTTGTGGGGAGATGAGGGAGCCTGATGGGTGGGTAACTTATGTTGTGGGGAGATGAGGGAGCCTGATGGGTGGGTAACTTCTGTTGTGGGGAGATGAGGCAGCGGAGTTGTACTCTGATTTATAGAGGGCATAACTCTGTGATCCTGGGTGTTCTCAGGTTCTGCTCACATTTTGTGGCCTGTGTTCAAATGCTGTACGCTGGGGCTTCATGTTTGGTCAAGGTGTGGGGAGGGCTCAGTAGGCCAGTCTGGGTAGGGAGGGGCATTCACCAGGGATGCCCTCTGTCAGGCAGCTATACACTCTTGTTATTGAGCCCTTTCTGGGCCTGCTACGCATGAGGCTACAGAGAGTGTGGGAGCCAGGCATAAGGTTGGGGACAGGCATAGCAGTGTCAGCATACGCTGATGACGTCTGTGTTGGTTAGGGATGAGCAGAACCTACAGGCCCTGGAGAATAGTTTGAGGGTGTACGAGGGGGCGTCTTCTGCTTAGGGAAACTGGGGCAAGAGTGAGGCTCTGTTATGTGGGGCATGGAGGGACAGGGCACCTCCGCAGCTTCCAGGGGGGTTGCAGTGGGGCTGTGAGTGGCTCAAGATGCTTGGGGTGTATCTGGGCTCGGAGGGTTGGGATAGGAAGAACTGGGAAGGAGTGTCACAAGCGGTGGTGTCGAGGCTGACGAAGTGGAGGTGGCTCATCTCCCAAGTGGCATACAGAGGGAGGGTGCTGATCATCAACAACTTGGTGGCATCCTCTCTATAGTATAAATTGGCCATTCTCAACGCCCCCGGTGGTCTGCTTGTGGACCTGCAGCGCAAGTTAGTCAATTTTTTCTGGTCAGGGTGGCAGCGTTCTGACTCAGCAGCACAGAGGCTACTGTACCGTATGGAGGTGGGCTGGAGGGAACCAGCATGTGCTCTGTTGAGGAGGGCTGGTGGTTTGGGGCTGGATCAGCAGCTCTTCATCATGCGGCCGGAGAGACTCAATACAGCAGGGGTCTCTGATTTCTATGGCTCATTAAAGTAAGACAAGTCAGTCTCTCTCTCTCTCTCTCTCTCTCTCTCTCTCTCTCTCTCTCTCTCTCTTAACAGCGCTCTGCACAGGCAGCAGTGGAGGACAGTGATAAGATCTTTACTGAGCTGATCCGCTCCATTGAGAGAAGGCGCTCTGAGGTGAAGGAGCTGATCAGAGACCAAGAGAAGGCTCAAGTGAGTCAAGCTGAAGGACTCCTGGAGCAACTGGAGCAGGAGATAGCTGAGCTGAGGAAGAGGAGCACTGAGCTGGAGCAGCTCTCACACACAGAGGATCACATCCATTTCCTCCAGGTAACTCAACTGCCTTGATACATGTGATATGAAATTAAAACTCTCAATCATTTGGTTCTGCTTTCTCTCCCTCTCTCTCTCTCTCTCTCTCTCTCTCCCCCTCTCTCTCTCTCTCTCTCTCTCCTCTCTCTCTCTCTCTCTCTCTCTCTCTCTCTCTCTCTCTCTCTCTCTCTCTCCCTCTCTCTCTCTCTCTCTCTCTCCCCCCAGAGTTATCAGTCTCTCTCCGGTACCAGTGTATCTTCAGACTTACCCAGCATCGTTGTCCGTCCTCTTCAGTACTTTGGAGATGTGAGTAAGACTGTGTCTGAACTGAGAGAGAAACTAGAAGACGTCCTTAAAGGAGAATGGACCAAGATCTCCACTACAGGTGTGTTGAAAATAATAAGAACATCAACTTTAGACCATTGAAAGTTCCCTACTAGTCATATACATGTGGAATATGGTATGATGATAACATTCCCTCTCTCTGTGAATGTGTTTGTGTGTCTGTAGTGAATATAGTGGATGTTGTACTGCCTCCAGAGCCCAAGACCAGAGAACAGTTCTTACAATGTGAGTCTCTTTATTCTGAAGTAACTAACAGTCTCTTTTTACTGACACTCCTAACAATCCCTCTAGAAATATATAGCAATAGTAGATCTAATCAAAGACTGGGTATCTATCTGACTCCTCATATTTCTCTGATTTGATCTCTGCTGTGCTCTAATCAAAGACAGGGTAGATACAGTATCTGACTTCACTTATTGTTCTAACTCCCCTCATTGGTCTCTGCTCTGCTCTTCTCCCAGATTCCTGTCAGCTCACACTGGACCCAAACACAGCAGGCACACGCCTCTCTCTGTCTGAAGGGAACAGAAAGGTGACACGTACAGGCCAAGTCCAACCATATCCTGTTCATCCAGACAGATTCACCAACTACTGTCAGGTTCTGTGTAGAGAGGGTCTGTCTGGACGCTGTTACTGGGAGGTGGAGTGGAGTGGGTGGTGTGTTACAGCAGTCTCATATAAAGACATCAGCAGAACAGAGACAGGTGGTGGATTTGGACACAATAACAAGTCCTGGTGTTTACAGTGTTATAGTGGTGGTTATTGGTTCAGACACAATAATGTTGGGACTAAAGTATCAGGCCCTCAGTCCTCCAGAGTAGGAGTGGACCTGGATCACAAGGCAGGTACTCTGTCCTTCTACAGTGTCTCTGATACAATGACCCTCCTCCACAGAGTCCAGACCACATTCACTCAGCCCCTCTATCCTGGGTTTAGGCTCTCTGGTACTGCTGAGCTGGTTAAACTGTAGTAGGGTCCACATAGATACTAGTCATGCTGGTGTAGTCTATAGCTGAGCTGGTTAAACTGTAGTAGGGTCCACATAGATACTAGTCATGCTGGTGTAGTCTATAGCTGAGCTGGTTAAACTGTAGTAGGGTCCACATAGATACTAGTCATGCTGGTGTAGTCTATAGCTGAGCTGGTTAAACTGTAGTAGGGTCCACATAGATACTAGTCATGCTGGTGTAGTCTATAGCTGAGCTGGTTAAACTGTAGTAGGGTCCACATAGATACTAGTCATGCTGGTGTAGTCTATAGCTGAGCTGGTTAAACTGTAGTAGGGTCCACATAGATACTAGTCATGCTGGTGTAGTCTATAGCTGAGCTGGTTAAACTGTAGTAGGGTCCACATAGATACTAGTCATGCTGGTGTAGTCTATAGCTGAGCTGGTTAAACTGTAGTAGGGTCCACATAGATACTAGTCATGCTGGTGTAGTCTATAGCTGAGCTGGTTAAACTGTAGTAGGGTCCACATAGATACTAGTCATGCTGGTGTAGTCTATAGCTGAGCTGGTTAAACTGTAGTAGGGTCCACATAGATACTAGTCATGCTGGTGTAGTCTATAGCTGAGCTGGTTAAACTGTAGTAGGGTCCACATAGATACTAGTCATGCTGGTGTAGTCTATAGCTGAGCTGGTTAAACTGTAGTAGGGTCCACATAGATACTAGTCATGCTGGTGTAGTCTATAGCTGAGCTGGTTAAACTGTAGTAGGGTCCACATAGATACTAGTCATGCTGGTGTAGTCTATAGCTGAGCTGGTTAAACTGTAGTAGGGTCCACATAGATACTAGTCATGCTGGTGTAGTCTATAGCTGAGCTGGTTAAACTGTAGTTGGGTCCACATAGATACTAGTCATGCTGGTGTAGTCTATAGCTGAGCTGGTTAAACTGTAGTAGGGTCCACATAGATACTAGTCATGCTGGTGTAGTCTATAGCTGAGCTGGTTAAACTGTAGTAGGGTCCACATAGATACTAGTCATGCTGGTGTAGTCTATAGCTGAGCTGGTTAAACTGTAGTAGGGTCCACATAGATACTAGTCATGCTGGTGTAGTCTATAGCTGAGCTGGTTAAACTGTAGTAGGGTCCACATAGATACTAGTCATGCTGGTGTAGTCTATAGCTGAGCTGGTTAAACTGTAGTAGGGTCCACATAGATACTAGTCATGCTGGTGTAGTCTATAGCTGAGCTGGTTAAACTGTAGTAGGGTCCACATAGATACTAGTCATGCTGGTGTAGTCTATAGATGAGCTGGTTAAACTGTAGTAGGGTCCACATAGATACTAGTCATGGTGGTGGTGATGGTCCCCCAGATGTGATGATTCATTCTGCTCTGTTTTTATGTACAATGATTTGATTGATTTGATCTTCAGAAGATGTTATGAATTACAATTCAATGCATTCATATTATTTGTAAGTGCAACGTTTTAATCTTATACATTTACATTAATCATGATGTATGCTGTTAATGTATGTTGGTTGTCATTCAGAACCATTGAAATGTTTTCTCAATTGGTTCTCTGTCTCAATGTCATTTTCCTCAGTATCATGGAACAGGTAGTGTTACTTACTTGCTAATTGAACTATATGGGCCGGTTTCCCGGACACAGATGAAGCCTAGTCCTAGACTAAAAAGCATGTTCAATGGAGATGTCCGGGAAACCGGCCCTAAGTTTGGCATCTTTTATTCTCCCGTACTGCTCAGTCAAGCAACATTAAACCCGTCCAGCAGGTGGTGTTATTAACCAAACAATAAAAACCCAGCAGATATCTTGACTTGCCACTCAGTATATCAGTAATGTTCAGAATTGTACTTTAATATCATTGGAGATTGATGGTCTTTTTAATCCACTACCCAGAGTCAGGAACAGATGAAGTTAGGTCTGCTACTGTTCAGTTATTAAATATGATTCATGGTGATGGGAAATAAAAAAATCCATCTAGTAGTGGTTTTCCTTTGCTATTTATTCCAAGGTGTGTGTTTAACTTGTAAATGGATTGTGTTGAAGCTGGCATGTGGTGTGGATGATAGAATAGAGTGAATAGAGGAGAGAAGAGAGGAGGAGAGGAGAACATCATATAGAAGACAGATAAGATAGAGAGACAATTCATACCCAGGGGAGTTACTTACTCTGGCCCAAATGACACCCTGTTCCCTACGTAGTGCACTAGGCTACTTCTGATCAGATCTAAAGTAGTGCACTACATAGGGAATAGGGTGGAGATTGGAGAATTGCTCACTGGCATTAGAATATTAGAATATCATACTGTAATGTTAGTGGTTGCCTCGTTAGAATATCATACTGTAATGTTAGTGGTTGCCTCATTAGAATATCATACTGTAATGTTAGTGGTTGCCTCATTAGAATATCATACTGTAATGTTAGTGGTTGCCTCGTTAGAATATTAGAATATCATACTGTAATGTTAGTGGTTGCCTCATTAGAATATTAGAATATCATACCGGAATGTTAGTGGTTGCCTCATTAGAATATCATACTGTAAAGTTAGTCGTTGCCTCGCTAGAATATCATACTGTAATGTTAGTGGTTGCCTCATTAGAATATCATACTGTAATGTTAGTGGTTGCCTCATTAGAATATCATACTGTGATGTTAGTGGTTGCCTCATTAGAATATCATACTGTAATGTTAGTGGTTGCCTCATTAGAATATCATACTGTGATGTTAGTGGTTGCCTCATTAGAATAGCATACTGTAATGTTAGTGGTTGCCTCATTAGAATATAATACTGTAATGTTAGTGGTTGCCTCATTAGAATATAATACTGTAATGTTAGTGGTTGCCTCGTTATAATATCATACTGTAATGTTAGTGGTTGCCTCATTAGAATATCATACTGTAATGTTAGTGGTTGCCTCATTAGAATATCATACTGTGATGTTAGTGGTTGCCTCATTAGAATAGCATACTGTAATGTTAGTGGTTGCCTCATTAGAAATCATACTGTAAATTTAGTGGTTGCCTCATTAGAATATCATACTGTAATGTTAGTGGTTGCCTCATTAGAATATCATACTATAATGTTAGTGGTTGCCTCATTAGAATATCATACTATAATGTTAGTGGTTTCCTCATTAGAATTTTATACTGTAATGTTACAGTGAGGGAAAAAAGTTTTTGATCCCCTGCTGATTTTGTACGTTTGCAACTGACAAAGAAATGATCAGTCTATAATTTTAATGTTAGGTTTATTTGAACAGTGAGAGACAGAATAACAACAAAAAAAATATAAATTGTTATAAATTGATTTGCATTTTAATGAGGGAAATAAGTATTTGACCCCTCTGCAAAACATGACTTAGTACTTTGTGGCAAAACCCTTGTTGGCAATCACAGAGGTCAGACGTTTCTTGTAGTCGGCCACCAGGTTTGCACACATCTCAGGAGGGATTTTTTCCCACTCCTCTTTGCAGATCTTCTCCAAGTCATTAAGGTTTCGAGGCTGACGTTTGGCAACTCGAACCTTCAGCTCCCTCCACAGATTTTCTATGGGATTAAGGTCTGGAGACTAGGTAGGCCACTCCAGGACCTTAATGTGGTTCTTCTTGAGCCACTCCTTTGTTGCCTTGGCCGTGTGTTTTGGGTCATTGTCATGCTGGAATACCCATCCACGACCCATTTTCAATGCCCTGGCTGAGGGAAGGAGGTTCTCACCCAAGATTTGACGGTACATGGCCCCGTCCATCCTCCCTTTAATGCGGTGAAGTTGTCCTGTCCCCTTAGCAGAAAAACACCCCCAAAGCATAATGTTTCCACCTCCATGTTTGACGGTGGGGATGGTGTTCTTGGGGTCATAGGCAGCATTCCTCCTCCTCCAAACACGCTGAGTTCATTTGATGCCAAAGAGCTCCATTTTGGAGCACAACACTTTCACCCAGTTCTCCTCTGAATCATTCAGATGTTCATTGGCAAACTTCAGACGGGCATGTATATGTGCTTTCTTGAGCAGGGGGACCTTGCAGGCGCTGCAGGATTTCAATCCTTCACGGCGTAGTGTGTTACCAATAGTTTTCTTGGTGGCTATGGTCCCAGCTGCCTTGAGATCATTGACAAGATCCTCCCGTGTAGTTCTGGGCTGATTCCTCACCGTTCTCATGATCATTGCAACTCCACGAGGTGAGATCTTGCATGGAGCCCCAGGCCGAGACAGATTGACAGTTCTTTTGTGTTTCTTCTATTTGCGAATAATCGCACCAACTGTTGTCACCTTCTCACCAAGCTGCTTGTCGATGGTCTTGTAGCCCATTCCAGCCTTGTGTAGGTCTACAGTCTTGTCCCTGACATCCTTGGAGAGCTCTTTGATCTTGGCCATGGTGGAGAGTTTGGTATCTGATTGATTGTTTGCTTCTGTGGACAGGTGTCTTTTATACAGGTAACAAGCTGAGATTAGGAGAACTCCCTTTAAGAGTGTGCTCCTAATCTCAGCTCGTTACCTGTATAAAAGACACCTGGGAGCCAGAAATCCTTCTGATTTGAGAGGGGATCAAATACTTTTTTCCCTCACTGTAGTGGTTGGGTCCCCCTTTTTCTTCTATTGTTTTCCCTCAGTGTTCCTTATTGAAAATCAATTAACAATTCATCCCCGCCCAAAAAATCCTATTACGGTTTTGTTTTAATCACTTTGGTACTATTTTCACAAGCAGGTGGTACATTTTCACAACTCTTAGTATAAAACCCCAAGCTGGTCACGCTTGTTAAGCAGCCAGTCTTTCATTCAAAACCTGTCATTGTGCATTCATTTGGATTGGAAACATCTCTCACCACACAACCATTGATTCAAAATATAAATGTAATGAGAGCATTGGTTTAATCACCAAAACAACTTAAAATTACTCAATTGAAAATATATCATTAACTACCAGTTAATCCAATAGCAATCACTGCAAGATAATTGTTTCAAATAACCCTTAGAAGTGCTGAAAGTAATATGCTACAGTACTGTAAATTACAGCTTACATTAGGTAATACACTTACATTACCCAACACAATTGAAAATCGATCATTTCCATGATATCTATTCAATGTGTAATCAAAGGTGTGATTTTATTTTTTTATTTTTTATTTCACCTTTATTTAACCACGTAAACCAGTTGAGAACAAGTTCTCATTTACAACTGCGACCTGGCCAAGATAAAGCAAAGCATTGCGATAAAAACAACAACACAGAGTTAAATATGGGGTAAAAAAAAACAAAAATCAAAAATACAACAGAAATACAATTAATATACAGTGTGCAAATTTAGCAAGTTATGGAGGTAAGGCAATAAAATAGGCTATAGTGCAAAATAATTACAATTTAGTATTAACACTGGAATGATGTGCAAGAGGTGATGTGCAAATAGAGATACTGGGGTACAGATGAGCAAAATAAATAACAATATAGGGATGAGGTAGTTGGGCGGGCTAATTTCAGATGGGCTGTGTACAGGTGCAGTGATCGGTAAGGTGCTCTGACAACTGATGCTTAAAGTTAGTGAGGGAGATAAGTGTCTCCAGCTTCAGAGATTTTTGCAATTTGTTCCAGTCATTGGCAGCAGAGAACTGGAAGGAATTGCGGCCAAAGGAGGTGTTGGCTTTGGGGATGACCAGTGAGATATACCCGCTGGAGCGCAGACTACGGGTGGGTGTTGCTATGGTGACCAATGAGCTAAGATAAGGCGGGGATTTGCCTAGCAGTGATTTATAGATGGCCTGGAGCCAGTGGGTTTGACGACGAACATGTAGTGAGGACCAGCCAACAAGAGCGTACAGGTCACAGTGGTGGGTAGTGTATGGGGCTTTGGAAACAAAACAGATGGCACTGTGATAGACTACATCCAATTTGCTGAGTAGAGTGTTGGAGGCTATTTTATAAATGGCATCGCCGAAGTCAAGGATCGGTAGGATAGTCAGTTTTACGAGGGCATGTTTGGCAGCATGAGTGAAGGAGGCTTTGTTGCGAAATAGGAAACCGATTCTAGATTTAACTTTGAATTGGAGATTCTTAATGTGAGTCTGGAAGGAGAGTTTACAGTCTAACCAGACACCTAGATATTTGTAGTTGTCCACATACTCTAGGTCAGACCCGTCTAGAGTAGTGATTCTAGTCGGGCGGGCGGGTGCAAGCAGCGTTCGGTTGAAGAGCATGCATTTAGTTTTACTAGTGTTTAAGAGCAGTTGGAGGCTACTGAAGGAGTGTTGTATGGAATTGAAGCTCGTTTGGAGGTTTGTTAACACAGTGTCCAATGAAGGGCCAGATGTATACAAAATGGTGTTGTCTGCGTAGAGGTGGATCTGAGAGTCACCAGCAGCAAGAGCGACGTCATTGATATACACAGAGAAAAGAGTTGGCCCAAGAATTGAACCCTGTGGCACCCCCATAGAGACTGCCATAGGTCCAGACAACAGGCCCTCCGATTTGACACATTGAACTCTATCTGAGAAGTAGTTGGTGAACCAGGCGAGGCAGTCATTTGAGAAACCAAGGCTATTTAGTCTGCCAATAAGAATGCGGTGGTTGACAGAGTCGAAAGCCTTGGCCAGGTCAATGAAAACGGCTGCACAGTACTGTCTATTATCGATCGCGGTTATAATATCATTTAGGACCTTGAGCGTGGCTGAAGTGCACCCATGACCAGCTCGGAAACCGGATTGCATAGCGGAGAAGGTACGGTGGGATTCGAAATGGTTGGTGATCTGTTTGTTGACTTGGCTTTCAAAAACTTTTGAAAGGCAGGGCAGGATGGATATGGGTCTGTAACAGTTTGGATCTAGAGTGTCACCCCCTTTGAAGAGGGGGATGACCGCGGCAGCTTTCCAATCTCTGGGGATCTCAGACGTTACAAAAGAGAGGTTGAACAGGCTAGTAATAGGGGTTGCGACAATTTCGGCGGCTAGTTTTAGAAAGAAAGGGTCCAGATTGTCTAGTCCAGATGATTTGTAGGGGTCCAGATTTTGCAGCTCTTTTAGAACATCAGCTGTCTGGATTTGTGTGAAGGAGAAGCGGGGGGGGGCATGGGCAAGTTGCAGCGGAGGGTGCAGAGCTGGTGGCCGGGGTAGTGGTAGCCAGGTGGAAAGCATGGCCAGCCGTAGCAAAATGCTTGTTGAAATTCTCGATTATTGTAGATTTATCGGTGGTGATAGTGTTTCCTAGCCTCAGTGCAGTGGGCAGCTGGGAGGAAGTGCTCTTATTTTCCAATGACTTTACAGTGTCCCAAAACTTTTTGGATTTAGTGCTACAGGATGCAAATTTCTGTTTGAAAAAGTTAGCCTTTGCTTTCCTAACTGCTTGTGTATATTGGTTCCTAACTTCCCTGAAAAGTTGCATATCACGGGGGCTATTTGATGCTAATGCAGTACGCCACAGGATGTTTTTGTGCTGGTCAAGGGCAGTCAAGTCTGAGGAGAACCAGGGGCTATATCTGTTCTTAGTTCTGTATTTTTTGAATGGGGCATGTCTATTTAAGATTGAGAGGAAATTACTTTTAAAGAACAACCAGGCATCCTCTACTGACGGAATGAGATCTATATCCATCCAGGATACCTGGGCCAGGTCAATTAGGAAGGCCTGCTCGCTGAAGTGTTTTTGGGAGCGTTTGACAGTGATGAGGGGTGGTCGTTTGACCGCGGACCCGTTACGGACGCAGGCAATAAGGCAGTGATCGCTGAGATCCTGGTTGAAGACAGCGGAGGTGTATTTAGAGGGTAAGTTAGTCAGGATGATATCTATGAGGGTACCCATGTTTACGGATTTAGGGTTGTACCTGGTAGGTTCGTTGATAATTTGTGTGAGATTGAGGGCATCTAGTTTAGATTGTAGGATGGCCGGGGTGTTAAGCATATCCCAATTTAGGTCACCAAGCAGTATGAACTCTGAGGATAGATGGGGGGCAATCAATTCACATATGGTGTCCAGGGCACAGCTGGGGGCTGAGGGGGGTCTGTAGCAAGCGGCAACAGTGAGAGATTTATTTCTGGAAAGGTGGATTTTTAGAAGTAAAAGCTCAAACTGTTTGGGCACAGACCTGGATAGTATGATGGAGCTCTGCAGGCTATCTCTACAGTAGATTGCAACTCCACCCCCTTTGGCAGTTCTATCTAGATGGAAAATGTTATAGTTGGGGATGGAAATTTCAGAATTTTTGGTGGCCTTCCTAAGCCAGGATTCAGACACTGCTAGAACATCAGGGTTGGCGGAGTGTGCTAACGCAGTGAATAACTCAAACTTAGGAAGGAGGCTTCTGATATTTATGTGCAGAAAACCAATACTTTTACGGTTACAGAAGTCAACAAATGATAGCTCCTGGGGAGTATGAGTGATACTGGGGGCTGCAGGGCCTGGGTTAGCCTCTACATCACCAGAGGAACAGAGGAGGACTAGAATAAGGATACGACTAAAGGCTTTAAGAACTGGTCTTCTAGTGCGTTGGGTACATAGAATAAAGGGGGCAGTTCTCCGGGCGTTGTAGAAAAGATTCAGGGAATTATGTACAGAAAAGGATATGGAAGGATATGAGTACAGTTCAGGTAACCCTAAGCGTTGGGTAACAATGAAAGAGATAGCGTCATTGGAGGCATCGATTGAGCCGGTCTCGGCGTGTATGGGGGGAGGAACAAAGAAACTATATGAGGCAGTTTGAGAGGGACTAGGGGTTCTACATTGAAACTGTATAATAAGAACTAACCCAAACAGCAATAGGCAAGGCATAATTGACATGGGAGAGAGGCATAAAGCAGTCACGTGTTATTAGAGAGAGCTAAGACACAACTGGAAATAGCGATAACGTTTGGGCTAAGACTAAACAGAATAAACAGGACAGAGTACCGTGTAAAGGAACAGTCCAGCAGGCATCAGCTGTGCAGCTGAGTGATCATAAGGTCCAGTGAACAGCAATATGTGAGTCCGAGAGCAGTTCAAATTGGTGCTTCAGCACAGCTAGCAGGGAGCACAGTTGTGGTTTGCGTGTGCTAGCGGGCCGGGGCTGGCAGATGGATCTTCGTGGTCGTCGCAACGGGAAGCCGGTTGAAACCACATCAGACTATTTAGTCGGCAAACCAGTCGTGTTGGATCGGCGGGCTCAGTGTCAACACTAGGAGGTCCCGTCCGGTTGACAGAGAGGTAGATAGCCGGGAGATGGGCCTGAGGCTAGCTCAAGGCTAACTGGTGCTTGCTATAGGGCAATGGTAATGGTAATCAGCCAACAACAGGTTGCAGCTAGCTAGCTGGTTGTGATGATCCGGCGCTAGGGTCCAGTGATTCCGGCAGAAAGTCCAATAGCACGCTGGGTCGATAGCACGCTGTGCAGACTGGCCGACGAATTGTCCAGGCTAGCTAGAGCTGGCTGGTGGATAGTGTAGGCCACGGACAGTGGGGAAGACGCTAACGGTGACTAATAACAGGTAGCCACTAGTATCAGCTTACGGTTCTTGATGAAAGTTATAAAGAAATAATAGAATCCTTTCCACGTTGGGTGAGGCGGGTTGCAGGAAAGTATATTTAGTTAAAGAATGAAAGTAAAAAATTGAGAAATATAGACAAAAAAAACAAACGGGATATTTACACAGGACGAAAAATAAAAGCGACCGTACTGCTACGCCATCTTGGATAATTTCAAGATGATCAATGATGATCAATGATGACCTCCTCTACAATCATTCATGGGGAATTTTTTTTATTTTTTCTGATATAATTGCAACATACAGTACTGTCTGTAATTAGATGTAAGACATTTAAATGAAACATTACATGAATGAAAATAAAATAATGTTTAGCACGCATTAATTAGCATCAAGCCTATCTAGAGCATTTGGCCATAAATTATCATCCACATCAGTAAATGTCCTCATTGTTCAGGCACCGCTGGAGAAACCTTTCGGCATGTTGAATCAAAGCTTGACATTGGTCTGCATTGATGTCATCACATGCCTCTTCCATGGCCAGAAGGAGGGTGGCACGCTCATGGGGATAGCGATCGTACACCTTCCACCTCCCATGATGAAAAATATAATTTAATAAGGTTGAGGAAGGAGAGTACCGGGGGGGGCTGGTATAGGGTCACGAATCAGGGAGGGACCTGAAACCATGCCTGAACCACCTCTGAATGGTGGAACCTGACATTGTCCCACACAATGACATAGGTGACCCCTTCACCTTGACAGGCCTGCTCCATTTCATTGAGAAACCCAATGAGGTGTGCAGCGTGGTAGGATCCAAGTAATGGTCTACGTCCTACCACACCATCTTCAGAGATAGCTGCTGCACTTGGAAATGTTTCCCCCGCGTTGTCCAGGCACTTGGACGGACGCCCGTCGGCAAATAGGGTTCCGCCCACGGCACCCAAGTTTTGGCCCAGGTTGAAGCCCGCTTCATCAACAAAGATATACTAGTGATGGTTCACAGCAGCATCAAGCACCATCACCCTCTAAAAAATATATTTTGGTTAGTTCTTTTTACAGTATAGTTCCATTATGATATTGTGAAGTAGCATGTGCATTAATAGCAACAGTAATACAGTGTATTTATATAGTGCTGTACCTGAACATACTCGGCCCCCAGTTGTTTCTCTCAGAAGGCTCCAGGTCAATGTGTTCCATAGATACCTGGTGCCTCTTCAAAAGGCGGGTGATTGTTGGTAGGCTGATGGATGCCACATTGGCAAAGGTGTCATCATTCTCCTCAATGGCCTGCTTTATTTCAGACAGACGTATGTCATTCCTGGCCCTCACCATTTCCACCACTGCCCACTCCTGCTGGTCGGTCAGCACATGGCCACCACCACCATGGGGTCTTCTGTCAATTCTGAGGGTAGAACAAGAGTATACTGTCAGTAGATCATACTGGAAGAATACTGGAACAAGTTATGTGAATTTACATGCATTACAACATGTAATTTATTGTAAATGTAATGGTAAAGCATAGTGCATATCCTTCAGACTTACCGGTTTTCTTGGAGAAAATGTTCTTATGATTGAATTGACAGTTGATCTTTTCAGATTGGGGTGAACTAATCTGGCAGCCTCTGCCATGGTAAGGCCTCTGTTTACCACATGGTCAACGACGATGGCCCTGACTTCATTAGACACAACAGTTCCCTGCCGTCTGCCTCCCTCTCTCTGATGGCCACCTCTTTGACCTCTCTGACCTCTTTAATGGGGCCCATCCCTCCTCTCTGATTGGCCCCTTGTCCACAAGCTCTTTGATTTCTTCCTCTCCCTTGCTGTCTATCCTGCTCCATGTTGAAAGAAATGTTCATAAACATCCTTTTATATGGTGACCAATTGTGGTTCCCACTATGTGGAATCAATTAGCAATAATGAGCAGTCATTATGTATGGTTATCATGTATCATACATGTTATCTAGATGTTTATACTTTACAAACACATTTTATTTCTGTAGTTCTCAAAATCCTTATATAGTAGACAAACCAGTTTAAAATCTATAGTTTTACCAAACGGTTAAGTGATTAACCATTAAGCGCAGTTAGACTAAGTGATGGTCAAATGTATTTAAACAAATGAGAAGAGAATCATATGAAAAGTATTGTGAGCATTGCATTGTGAAAGGCATTTCTAGATGAAACACTGATTAGGTTTGGTGAAAATGTTACTGTGTGGTTTTGTGTTTTGTACTTAGTCAATTGAAAATGTGCTTCAAGTTTTGAAGAAAAAAGTAACAGCCTTTTTAACGATCTGTGATGAGTTTTGTTCTAAGAGTTGTGAAATTTTACCACACACTTGTGAAAATAGTACCAAGACAACACTGGGGAACAGGTTGTCTGGAATCCAGTAACAGTGGAAATTGACCCCCTCCTCTCTCTCTGCGAGTTATCAGTGCTCTGTACAGGCAGAAGTTAGTAAGTATGAGACAATCTTTACTGAACTGATCGGGTCCATTGAGAGAATACTCACTGAGGTGAAAAGGTTGATTAGAGCCCAGGAGAAGACTGCAGCGAGACGGGTTAAAGGACTCCTGGAGCAACTGGAGCAGGAGATAGCTGAGCTGAGGAAGAGAAGCACTGAGCTGGAGCAGCTCTCACACACAGAGGATCACATCCATTTCCTCCAGGTAACTCAACTGCCTTGATACATGTGATATGAAGTTGCATTTTTTAATAGTGACAGAATTCGAAATGTCTCCTTATCTGAAGACCAAAGAAGAGTTGTCCCTCTGTAAGTGATATTCAAACACCCTCTCAAAGACAACATACATGTTCTTTCTTTTCCTTATTGGGTTTTGTTGTTCATCAGTCAGACGTCCTCCAGCTGACATTGGATCTGAATACAGCTCATCCAGAACTCAGCCTGTCTGAGGGAAACTGGAAGGTGACAGCCACTGATAAAGCTCAGCCCTATCCTGACTACTGGAGACAGCTGCTGTGTAGAGAGGGCCTGTCTGGAGTCTGCTACTGGGAGGTAGAGTGGAGCGGTGGATGGGTTGAAATAGCAGTGTCATATAGAGGGATCATCAGGAAAGGAAAGGTCCCAGAGTCTACATTTCTAGGTAACAGTCAGTCCTGGACTTTGGATTGCTATCCCCTCCCCATTGTAGGTTTTGGCACAATGCTAATCAAATAGAAATATCTGTCCCCTGCTCCTCCAGAGTAGGAGTGTACCTGGACCACAGGGCATGAACTCTGTCCTTCTACAGCGTCTCTGACACAATGACCCTCCTCCACAGAGTCCAGACCACATTCACTCAGCCCCTCTATCCTGGGTTTGGGATTGGTACAAAATCATATATCAAAATATTTACCAGTAGATATAGATGATTTCAACTATTTCAGATATATAGATGGAGAGCTTCTTGGTTATTAACAGTCTTCCATCAGGCCTACGACCTGGTTCAATTCCCCTTCTTTAACATTATTGTAAAAAAAAGAATTATTTAAACATAGCACATTCTTATTAGCCTGGTCCCAGATCTGTTAGTGCTCTTATAATATGCCATTTAGCAGACGCTTTTATCCAAAGCGACTTACAGTCATGTGTGCATACATTTTTTTTTCTTTTAACGTATGGGGGGTCCCGGGGATCGAACCCACTACCTTGGCGTTACAAGCGCCGTGCTCTACCAGCTGAGCTACAGAGTTGGAATGATGGCACATACAGACTGACACTCAGGCTTCAGACTTTTACTGTCTACCTGATCACCTCTTGGCTGTTGCAATCCTCTGTAAATGTGTCTCTTTTTCTCTTGATGTAAACTGTAGTACTGGCAAACCAGTCAAATCATAAACTGGAATCATTGTTGATCCATTTATGATCAGATGAGAATATTTAAATCACCCATGTACATGTATGAATACAAACAATTCCGTTTTCTGAATCAATGTGATCTTTCAAAATAAAACTCATCATCATGACATTGGAATTGCTCTGTTATTGAATTGATTGACCCAATGAATCAGCTATTTCCAGTCATCTATGTACCAGTATATCCATTTAGACAAATAGACGACACATAATACACCCACACATTATATTGGAGCAGGAAGGAACACAAAGGTTGAAGTCTATGACCATCTAAACTGTCTAAAACTGACTGTCAATGAAAAGAAAACACATAAATAAACCAAGTGGAAGTCCAGCGCTACAGGGGACTAAGGTAGTGTAGAGGTCACAACCCTGTTTCCATGGAGACTGTTGTGGAGGAGCGTTCCATGGTGTCGTGGAATCACAGGCAGGTCTTGTACTGCAGGAGTTTCTCTGCCAGAAGGCTGCTTCCTACTGCTCTACTCTGCACCACACTCAGGTCTAGGTTCCTGGGACACAGGGGAGGAGAGACTGCTAGGGTGGATCTGTCTCAATACTGTCACCTGCCTCAATACTGTCACCTGTCTCAATACTGTCACCTGTCTCAATACTGTCACCTGTCTCAAAACTGTCACCTGTCTCAATACTGTCACCTGTCTCAATACTGTCACCTGTCTCAAAACTGTCACCTGTCTCAAAACTGTCACCTGTCTCAATACTGTCACCTGTCTCAAAACTGTCACCTGTCTCAATAATGTCACCTGTCTCAATACTGTCACCTGTCTCAATACTGTCACCTGCCTCAATACTGTCACCTGTCTCAATACTATCACCTGTCTCAAAACTGTCACCTGTCTCAAATACTGTCACCTGTCTCAATACTGTCACCTGTCTCAATACTGTCAGCTGTCTCAATACTGTCACCTGTCTCAATACTGTCACCTGTCTCAAATACTGTCACCTGTCTCAATACTGTCACCTGTCTCAATACTGTCACCTGTCTCAAAACTGTCACCTGTCTCAAATACTGTCACCTGTCTCAATACTGTCACCTGTCTCAATACTGTCACCTGTCTCAAAACTGTCACCTGTCTCAAAACTGTCACCTGTCTCAATACTGTCACCTGTCTCAAAACTGTCACCTGTCTCAATAATGTCACCTGTCTCAATACTGTCACCTGTCTCAATACTGTCACCTGCCTCAATACTGTCACCTGTCTCAATACTATCACCTGTCTCAAAACTGTCACCTGTCTCAATACTGTCAGCTGTCTCAATACTGTCACCTGTCTCAATACTGTCACCTGTCTCAAATACTGTCACCTGTCTCAATACTGTCACCTGTCTCAATACTGTCACCTGTCTCAAAACTGTCACCTGTCTCAAATACTGTCACCTGTCTCAATACTGTCACCTGTCTCAATACTGTCAGCTGTCTCAATACTGTCACCTGTCTCAATACTGTCACCTGTCTCAAATACTGTCACCTGTCTCAATACTGTCACCTGTCTCAATACTGTCACCTGTCTCAAAACTGTCACCTGTCTCAAATACTGTCACCTGTCTCAATACTGTCACCTGTCTCAATACTGTCAGCTGTCTCAATACTGTCACCTGTCTCAATACTGTCACCTGTCTCAAAACTGTCACCTGTCTCAAATACTGTCACCTGTCTCAATACTGTCACCTGTCTCAATACTGTCACCTGTCTCAAAACTGTCACCTGTCTCAAAACTGTCACCTGTCTCAATACTGTCACCTGTCTCAAAACTGTCACCTGTCTCAATAATGTCACCTGTCTCAATACTGTCACCTGTCTCAATACTGTCACCTGCCTCAATACTGTCACCTGTCTCAATACTATCACCTGTCTCAAAACTGTCACCTGTCTCAATACTGTCAGCTGTCTCAATACTGTCACCTGTCTCAATACTGTCACCTGTCTCAAATACTGTCACCTGTCTCAATACTGTCACCTGTCTCAATACTGTCACCTGTCTCAAAACTGTCACCTGTCTCAAATACTGTCACCTGTCTCAATACTGTCACCTGTCTCAATACTGTCAGCTGTCTCAATACTGTCACCTGTCTCAATACTGTCACCTGTCTCAAATACTGTCACCTGTCTCAATACTGTCACCTGTCTCAATACTGTCACCTGTCTCAAAACTGTCACCTGTCTCAAATACTGTCACCTGTCTCAATACTGTCACCTGTCTCAATACTGTCAGCTGTCTCAATACTGTCACCTGTCTCAATACTGTCACCTGTCTCAATACTGTCACCTGTCTCATCTGCACAGACTATATTAATACTTTGTTCAGGTCACCTCAAGGGGTCAAGGAAATTCTCAAATTTGTATCACTGAAAATCCTCATGTCCTTTGCCTCATCTACAGTGACTATATTGATACATGAGAGGTTCTCATACTGTACCTGGAAGATATCCACCAGAACATCCGAGTGTTTATGGTCATCAACATGGCTAAGAAGAAGAAGAAATGCTCCAGATTCCCTTCATGCAGTGTGTTTGGGTAGAAGTTACCTGTAGTTGGACAGGAGAACAGTACTATCAGTGGCCATAGGACTGAATCACCATAATGCAGACAGAACCCCATCAACCATTCCAACATGAATGTATGTTCCTCTTCAGTTTCTATGGTTACGATGATGCATCTGTTAGTGAAGCCTTTACCTCCAGAGAGTAGGTAGACCAGCTGGATGATGAGGGCTCCCAGGAAACAGCCCCCTCCGTAGGACAGGGGGAGGAAGTGCAGGGAGATGCCTCTGATATGACTGGGTGTCCGGTGGAAGGAGATCACAGAGCCTGGAACAGAGAAGAGAGGAAGGCTGGGAAGAGAAAGAAGCATTCATTTGGTTCAAACGTCTCTTGTCTGTCTCTAATACACCAGTAGGGGGCATCCTAACCCTAGCTTCCAGAGTTCAGAATACTATCCTCCATGTTGGCAGTTGGTTCCAAAACTCCACATTCTAACTTCATCCTAACTACATATGGTGTCCATTGACATTCGAAATCTCAAACCCAGTTTGTCTCTGTGTACGAACAGTGTAGCAGCAATAGGTGTGTCAGAAATACGTGCTCAGCCAGCCCCAGTAGGATGTACTGGGGGAGCCAGCTGGAAGCAGGCCATGGAGGACACCTGGAGCACCTTCCCTGACAGGGCCTGCTCCGTCAGAGGATAGCCCTTCCTGTGGACCTCAGACAGGCCCGCTACCAGGACAGACTGGGCCGCACACGCATGATCCAGCACTGAGAGAGGAGAGGAGGGAGGGGACAGGGAGAGAAACAGAGAGAGAGAGGGAGAGAGAGAGAGAGAAATTAACATTGACTGGCTCATTGATGTGGATGGTATTTGTGTGTGTGTGTGTGTGTGTGTGTGTCTGTGTGTGTGTGTCGTGTATGTGTCTGTGTGTGTCTGTGCATGTGTGTGTCTCTGTCTGTGTGTGTGTGTGTGTGTCTGTTTGTCTGTTTGTCTGTCTGTCTGTCCGTGTGTGTGTCTGTGTGTGTCTGTGTCTGTGTGCCGTGTGTGTGCTTACTGATTACTCTGTCGGGGGAGAAGGGTGTTGTGATCTCCACATGAATCTAGGTAGCCATAACCAAATCAGCTAGTCACTGAGAGACGATATATCAACACAGAGATGGGTAAAATATACTGTACATCAAAAATGGATCTTGTTAAAAATACCAGATACTCTAAAGACTAATGTATCAAACCAAAATACAAAATACTTTTGTAGTTTTATGTAGATAAAATACAAATACATACAGGTAAATACATTTGCTAGTATACACCTTCACTACAACAACATTCTCAGTGACGGAAGAAAACAGCTTTTAACTTTCTATGACTGTGATATGAGATTGTTTATCTAAATTAGTTGAATGTACTGATGGTAAGTCTCTGGATATGAGTCTCTGCTAAATGACTAAAATGACAATGTAAAAATGAACAATTGCAAAGCACACTGGGTATTATTATTGGCCTTCTTTTGGGTGCAGAGCTCATTATTTTAATACCCAGCATATTTTTCAAGTGTTCTTTTTTACATGTATATTTAGTTCATTTAGCAGACGCTCTTATCACACCATAGTGCTATCAGACTTCTGATACCAATGCAGGGTGAAAGCGGGGCCACAAGATGTGAACCGCTATAAAAAAATGGTATAGAAAAGTATTTTGTATTTTCAAAATACATTGGAGTGTAGTTCATCCCAGCATAATTCAAATGACTAAATACTCAGAAGTAATTAATATATGTATTTCAAATGCATGTAACATAAATACAAACTATCTCTGCCGACTACCAAAAAAATCTGTCACACTTCCTTATCAAAGAAACCACAACCCCTCTACATACAGAGTACACATTTTTGTCATTTACTAGTCACTTTATCAAACCATAGTGCCATCAGACTTCTGATACCAATGCAGGATGAAAGGGGAACACAAAATGTCCAACCCCTATAAAAAATGGGATAGAAAAATATGTTGTATTTTACAACAACAAAATGTTTTTACAAATTACAGGTCTCAAAAGTATCTTGTTCCAAATACATAGGATTGTAGTTCAGGCCAGTGCAATACAAAATGACAAAATAGTCAAAAGTCATTGAAATATGTATTTCAAATACGTATTAACAGAGATACTGCCCATCTCTGTCTCCACATTATCTTCTTTAACATGTTGAAGGGAATGCCTGCTGTTGGAAGCGTACTCCACCCTAAAGCCACTCTCCAATTAGGGCCACATCCTAGTTAAGCAGTACACCTTGCTGCAGTCAACTCTCTATGCCCGTTTGGTTAGCCACCATGCGGCTGGTGGGTCTCCAACCCAGCCACTATCTCAAAGACTATGGACCTCTTGATGAACTCTTTTGATGTAGTTTTGATTGGTATGGTGGCCAAAGACATTTCAGTTATAGTTTTGACTTAAAGGGATACTTCAGGATGTTGTCAATGAAGCCCTATATTTACTTCCCCAGTCAGATGCACTTGTGGATAACATTTGTGGTGACAGAAATTGACTTAGGTACAAGGTAATTAAGGAAGATGACATACCGTTAGTCTTAAAGGTACTAAACGTAAGTTATTGTGTGAAGAAGATATAATGAAGAAAACATTCTGCCAGTAAAACTTCATTAGAACAGTGTGTCGCACAAGTTCCTCTTTCTGGTCCTCTGTCTAAACCAACTGTTCTAGGCGGAGTGCCAAAACAGCTTCTGGGTGAGGGACAGCATCCTGTTGTTGATCCTCTGTCTAAACCAACTGTTCTAGGAGGAGTGCCAAAACAGCTTCTGGGTGAGGGGCAGCATCCTGTTGTTGATCCTCTGTCTAAACCAACTGTTCTAGGCGGAGTGCCAAAACAGCTTCTGGGTGAGGGGCAGCATCCTGTTGTTGATCCTCTGTCTAAACCAACTGTTCTAGGCGGAGTGCCAAAACAGCTTCTGGGTGAGGGGCAGCATCCTGTTGTTGATCCTCTGTCTAAACCAACTGTTCTAGGAGGAGTGCCAAAACAGCTTCTGGGTGAGGGGCAGCATCCTGTTGTTGATCCTCTGTCTAAACCAACTGTTCTAGGCGGAGTGCCAAAACAGCTTCTGGGTGAGGGGCAGCATCCTGTTGTTGAGATAGAAGTCACAACAGCTCAGCATTAGGGTTGAAAACTGAGATGTGTCAGTTCTCAGAACCCTGTTCCGAGAACTGAAACAACACCCTGATCTTTTGAGTTTGTAAGTGATTGCCCAGTAATTATGCTCTGAGGAGAGATACAGTGAGGGAAAAAAGTATTTGACCCCCTGCTGATTTTGTACGTTTGCCCACTGACAAAGAAATGATAAGTCTATAATTTTAATGGTAGGTTTATTTGAACAGTGAGGGACAGAATAACAAAAAAAATACAGAAAAACGCATGTCAAAAATGTTATAAATTGATGTTTCATTTTAATGAGGGAAATAAGTATTTGACCCCCTCTCAATCAAAAAGATTTCTGGCTCCCAGGTGTCTTTTATACAGGTAACGAGCTGAGAATAGGAGCACACTCTTAAAGGGAGTGCTCCTAATCTCAGTTTGTTACCTGTATAAAAGACACCTGTCCACAGAAGCAATCAATCAATCAGATTCCAAACTCTCCACCATGGCCAAGACCAAAGAGCTCTCCAAGGATGTCAGGGACAAGATTGTAGACCTACACAAGGCTGGAATGGGCTACAATACCATTGCCAAGCAGCTTGGTGAGAAGGTGACAACAGTTGGTGTGATTATTCGCAAATGGAAGAAACACAAAAGAACTGTCAATCTCCCTCGGGCCTGGTGCTCCATGCAAGATCTCACCTCGTGGAGTTGCAATGATCATGAGAACGGTGAGGAATCAGCCCAGAACTACACTGGAGGATCTTGTCAATGATCTCAAGGCAGCTGGGACCATAGTCACCAAGAAAACAATTGGTAACACACTACCCCGTGAAGGACTGAAATCCTGCAGCGCCCGCAAGGTCCCCCTGCTCAAGAAAGCACATATACAGGGCCGTCTGAAGTTTGCCAATGAACATCTGAATTATTCAGAGGAGAACTGGGTGAAAGTGTTGTGGTCAGATGAGACCAAAATCGAGCTCTTTGGCATCAACTCAACTCGCTGTGTTTGGAGGAGGAGGAATGCTGCCTATGACCCTAAGAACACCATCCCCTCCGTCAAACATGGAGGTGGAAACATTATGCTTTGGGGGTGTTTTTCTGCTAAGGGGACAGGACAACTTCACTGCATCAAAGGGACGATGGACGGGGTCATGTACCGTCAAATCTTGGGTGAGAACCTCCTTCCCTCAGCCAGGGCATTGAAAATGGGTCGTGGATGGGTATTCCAGCATGACAATGACCCAAAACACACGGCCAAGGCAACAAAGGAGTGGCTCAAGAAGAAGCACATTAAGGTCCTGGAGTGGCCTAGCCAGTCTCCAGATCTTAATCCCATAGAAAATCTGTGGAGGTAGCCGAAGGTTCGAGTTGCCAAACATCAGCCTCGAACCCTTAATGACTTGGAGAAGATCTGCAAAGAGGAGTGAGACAAAATCCCTCCTGAGATGTGTGAAAACCTGGTGGCCAACTACAAGAAACGTCTGACCTCTGTGATTGCCAACAAGGGTTTTGCCACCAAGTACTAAGTCATGTTTTGCAGAGGGGTCAAATATTTATTTCCCTCATTAAAATGCAAATCAATATATATTATTTTTGACATGCGTTTTTCTGGATTTTTCTGTTGTTATTCTGTCTCTCACTTTTCAAATAAACCTACCATTAAAATTATAGACTGATCATTTCTTTGTCAGTGGGCAAACGTACAAAATCAGCAGGGGATCAAATACTTTTTTCCCTCACTGTAGGTATTTTATTTTGCCTTTTCAATGCCTTTTCAAAGTGATTTGTGAAACATTTATTTTTAATAAAACTCCAGGACTTTTTCCTGTTTAAACCGGTCCTTTGCCTCCAGTGTCCTGGTCCTGAAAACACCCTGCAGACAGAGTATTCTACTACCAGGGATGGGATTAAACTACAAAATACAATTACAAAATACAGATACAAAATACCATCAAGATCAATGTATCAAAATAAACTACTAAATACTTGTATTTTGTAATGTATTTCATTCAATGTAATGTATTCATTTTAAATACAAAAATACATTTGCAAGTAACCGATCCAAACACCAACAACATTCTCAGAAACAGTGACAAAACCTTTTTTCTTGCTATGACAGTGATACTGTATTTTGCTATCTACCTTAGTTGAGCAAGTCACTCTGGATAAGCTAAATGAATCAAATGTAAATGTATATGTGAAAATGAACATAATAAATTAACTGTAAAGCACACTGGGTATTATTATTGGCCTTGTTTAGGGGTGGAGCTCTTTAGAATAATTCTCAGCATGCTTTGCAATTATTCATTTTTACATCGACATTTACATTTTAGTCATTTAGCAGACGCACTTATCCAGGGTGACTTTTAATTAGTGCCTTCATCTTAAGACAGCTAGGTGAGACAACAAAATATTACAATCATATCAAGTACATTTTCCCTCAACAAAGTATTTATCAACATTTTTACATATACATTTATATTTAGTTAATTTAACAGACGTTCTTATCACACCTTAGTGCTATCAGACTTCTGATACCAATGCAGGGTGAAATGGGGGGCCACAAGATGTGAACCGCTATAAAAAAATGCATAGAAAACGATTTAGTATTCTGAAAGTACAAAATACAAAATGCATTGGAGTGTAGTTAAGCCCAGTGTAATTCAAATGACAAAATATTCAGAAGTAATTAAAATATGTATTTCAAACATAAATACTAACCATCTCTGCCTACTACCCAACACTCTGTCACACTTCCTTATCAAAGAAACCACATCCCCTCTACATACAGAGTACACAGTCAAGTAGGAAGCCACTTCCTGTCCTCTGGTGTAGAGTTCCATGAAACAGAATGTCATCTTTGACACTGAACAGAAAGTCATCTTTGACACTGCCATTGCTTAACCTACGGGAGAGAGCACCAAAATGGCAGAGAATCAGGAACTGTTCTGTTGCTCCATCTGTCTGGATCCACTGAAGGAGCCGGTGACTACTGCCTGTGGACACAGCTACTGTATGGGCTGTATTAAAGAAAGCTGGGATCAGGATGATCTGAAAGGTGTCTATAGCTGTCCTCAGTGCAGAGAGACCTTCACTCCAAGGCCTAATCTGAGGAAAAATAACATGTTGGCTGAGATGGTGGAGAAACTGAAGAAGACAGGACTCCAGGCTGCTCCCCCTCCTGCTCTGTGCTATGCTGGACCTGGAGATGTGGCGTGTGATTTCTGCACTGGGACCAGAAAGCAGAAAGCCCTCATGTCCTGTCTGGTGTGTCTGGCCTCTTACTGTGAGACTCACCTCCAACCTCACTATGAATTTCCTGGTTTCAAGAAGCACAAGCTGGTCAAAGCCACCGCACAACTACAGGAGAAGATCTGCTCTCATCATGACAAACTGCTGGAGGTTTTCTGTCGTACCGATCAGCAGTGTATCTGTTATCAGTGTGTGATGGATGAACATAAAGGCCATGATACAGTGTCAGCTGCAGCAGAGAGGACTGAGAAACAGGTAAGACCAGAACTACTTGTTGGTGACTGTCTGATAAACAAAGAATTAAAGATAAAGTAGGAACTAAGGCTGTTTGAATATGAGATCATACAAATGATATCGATCCACGGCAGAACAAATATGAACACAAACCTTGATTATATAGATATGTTAACCCAGATTCTCCAAATGTATCACCATTTTCTAAAGTCAAACACCATTATCAAACACCATTATCATTCGTTATCAAACACCATTATCATTCGTTATCAAACACCCAATCAGCTCCCCTGTTTTGTGCACTGTTAAAACTATAATCATTCACATAACAATATAATAATATAATTTCACACAGACTCTTCCTCAACATATTAATCCCTAACTTCTATTGGCCCTATGTCCCATTACTATACTATTGATCTACTGGACAAATAAAGCTTGATAGCTCATTGAAGAGTGATTCTCCACAGAGGCAGCTGGGGATGAGTCAGCAGAACATCCAGCAGAGATTCCAGGAGAGAGAGAAGGACCTGAAGGAGCTCCAACAGGCTGTGGAGTCTCTCAAGGTGAGTATTGTTGACCAGAGGAGACACACCATTTCACTTCTCTCCTCCAGTCAGAGAGAGAGAGAGGGAGAGAGGCCCCTATCCAATCCCACTGACCCCACTGTTGGGAACAGGCTGTCTGGACCCCTTTCAGAGAATAGACTGCTTAATGTAACCGGCGGGATATGAACCCGGGTCTACTGAGGAGAGAAACCAACAGCTTGACCGTTACACCAAGAGGACATTCCCTATTGGGCTGAGGGCCGACACTGATTTTGAAGTCGAAGGTGGGGGCTACCTCATCACATAACCATGAGTAACCATGACTGACTCATGTCCCCTATACATTAACATGGAGCTCTCTCTCTCTCTCTCTCAATTCAATTGAATTCAAAGGGCTTTATTGGCATGGGAAACATATGTTTACAATGCCACAGCAAGTGAAATAGATAATAAACAAAAGTGAAATAAACCACCAGAAATTAACAGTAAACATTACACTCACAAAAGTTTCAAAGGAATAGAGACATTTCAAATGTTATAACTCAAGTGCAAACAGAGTGAGCCATTCGCCAGACTGAGTTCTGGAGGTGAAATGGAAATGAATGAGGGAGAGTTAAGTGAGGTAGAAGGTGTGGTGAAGAGCTCAGAACCAGAGCCTGGCATCAATGGACATGATAAAGAAGAATCTGGTGCAGTAGGAGATACATTGTAGGAGAAAGTGGATCCATTCCTTTTGGCAGATCCATTTGTGGTTTCAGGGTGGGTGGGAAAGGAGTTGGGTGCAGTTGAATCAGTGAAGGTAACCTGTAGTGGACTTGGGATATTTGTTTGTGTTTCTTCAGACCAGAGGGAGTGGGCTCTCCGTGTCACGCAACTTTGGTCAAGATCTGTTTCTTGCTTTGCTCTTAGGAACAGGGCACCATTGAAAGGAGTGATTTCTGGGGTAGCGTTAAGTGTAGAAGTGGAGCAATTAAGGTTGAAAACTGCTGGTGTTTGTGATTCGCGCCGTTTGGTGCAACACAGACCCGGTGGTGAGCGTGGTGAAACAGAGGAGTCAGTCCTTTTGAGTTATGAGTCTTTAACAGAGAAAGTCATGGTATGATATATCAGTTATCTTGATTCTAGCTTTTGTGCCGAATCCACTGTGCTGTTTCAGGTGCAACGTTTATGGTCATGTTGCAGCAGTTTGTAGGAGGGAGATTCCAAGATGTGGGAAGTGTGCAGGAGGGCATGGGATAGAGGATTGTGTAGTTTCGGTGGATAAAGTTGTGTGTGTCAACTGTTGGGATGCCCATGTTGCTGGGGATCGGAAGTGTCCGGTGCGAGAGAGGCAGGTTGAGGTGGCTAGAGTCAGAGTAGTGCAGAAGGTGTCGTATGCTGAGGCAGTGAAGAAAGTAGAGGAGGATGGGTCAAGGGTGAGAGATCCTGAGAGGATCCCTGTGAGTAGTAGATCTGTGCCAGCACAGAGGGATAGGCCAACGAGTGATATATGCTTTAGTAAAGTTAGCTTCTTAGAGTTCATAGCAATGGTTATCAACTGTACCGCAGAAATGGAACGTAAATCACAGAAAATAGATGTTGTGGTGGCAGCTGCAGAGAAGTATTTGGGCATACAAGATTAGACTTCAGAAGAGTTACAGGGTGTGTTGAGTGGTGGTGTCCCGTCCTCCCAGGCCGTTGGCATGGTGCAGGAGCAGATAGGGTCAAAGTAGTGGAATGGGGTAGTGGGTATTTAATATGTAGGGTTAGTTGGAAGGGTGTTTTTAAAAATTATTATAGTTTCCCCTTTTCCCATTTTGTATCACATAGTAAACTGGATTTATATTATAGTCCAGTAGGGGCGGTAATGCAACATATTGGATACCAACCGCCGTTAAACTCCAAAGAAGAAGAACCGTTATATTATGGCTATGTACAGTGTTGTAACGATGTCTCTGTCTCTCTCATTCATTAACTTTTGCGGTAGTTGGTTGTGTGGGTCTCTGGTTATGAATAGGGTGCTGACAGACAATTGTTGATGGATATTTATAGAGCTCTGATCAGGACGACAATTGATTACTGGTGTATAGTTTATGGAACAGAGGTAAAGACTTGGCTTCAGAAGCTGGACAGAATCCAGTATAAAGCTTTAAGGATATGTATTGGTGCATTTAAATCAACATCTGTATGTGCCTTACTGGTGGAGGCAGGAGAGATGCCTTTGGATATACAGCGTAAAAAATGGTCATTATCTTATTGGGTTGAAAGGCTGTGAGGTTGAGCATCCCACTGCTACTGTTCTAGATGACTGTTGGGAATATACTAGTAGACAAGGCAGTGGTTTTGGTTGGACAGTTGGAAAGCTTGCTGATGAGAGTGGTTTGAGGGAGTTGGAGGTTGGCCCTTCTGTGGTGATAGGGGATGTTCCTCCATGGTTACTCCCTGACCCTGTTGTTGATCTAACCTTGGTAGAGAAAAGGAAAGATTGGTCAGAAGTCAGTGATATAGTGAAACTGGTTGACAATTACATTGGTAGAAGTTTTTATGCTTTTCTACCACTTTTCACAGATGGATCCAAGGACCCAGATAGTGGGCTCACAGGAGTAGGCGTTTACGTTCCTGAATTTGATGTGCAGATATGTAGAAGACTAACAGATGAACTGTCAGTATACTCAGTTGAACTGTTGGTGATACTAGTTGCCCTCCAGTGGGTGGAGGACGTACAACCTGTTAGAATTATAGTATGCTGAGATTCTCTGTCTGTATTGAATAGTTTATAATCTGGTAAATCTAATAGGAGTGACCTACTATTGGAGTTATTAATGTTATTATGGAGAATTGAGAGAATGGGTGTAGTAGTGAGATTCTGCTGGGTCCCAGCACATACGGGTGTGGAAGGGAATGAAATTGTAGACCAGTTAGCTAAAAGAGCTTTGAAACTAGATATAATTGATATTAATGTTCCACTGGGTAGAGGTGAGGCCAAATGTAAGATCAGAGCCATTTTGATAGATGTGTGGCAGAAGAGATGGTACTCTGAGCACAAGGGCCGGCATTTATATGAATAGTTTACAGTTTTACAGAAAGGTCGATGGACCAAGATTCAAAGGTCAGATTAGGAAGGAAGAGGTGGTGTTTACTCAATTGCGCTTAGGATATTGTACATTGAACTTTTCATTACATTTGGTTTGCAAGCATGTGAATGGTTTGTGTCTGGAGGGTACGTCGATGAAACGGTGGAGCATGTGTTGTTATATTGTTGTTAGTATGTTGAAGAGAGGGAAAGATTGAAGTGTAGGGTCATTGAGGTTGGACAGGGTTGGGGGGGTTTGGAAGGGATTTTGGGGATGGGGGAGGGTCTATTAGAAGTTAGTAGGGCTCTTCTTTATTTTCTCAGAAGTACTGAGTTAGGTAGGAGGATTTAGAAATGTTGGAAACCGTGATTGACCACACACTCCAGCACAGTAGGTGGCGGCATGCACCTTTAACGTTGGTTTGTGGACCGCTATTATATCATAGAAGAAGAAGTTGTTGGTGTGAGAGATTGTGGTTCGTGAGGAGGGCTACTATTCTTTTTTCTTTTGGTTCTTGCGTATTTTCTAAATGTATTTTCTCATGGTTTGAGGGTTTGTTTATTGGTTTCCACTGTTTATCGTTTAGAGTTGAGGGGGGAGTAGGGGTAGTTTGTTAGGGCGGCGTGATGGCCTCAACCGAGTGGAGAAGAAACGCTGTCGCTTCGGGTGCGTTCCGGAGAAAGGTGTGGAGGAAGTTTTGCTCATGGTCGGCGAACAGGTTGGAGCGGAACATCTGCACTCTGCATCCAGAATGAACAAGGCGGTGGTTGGGTTAATGAAAAAGGTTTGTCTTGTTGTGAGGGGTGTGTTGGTGCAGATGTCGCCTCTTTCGATAAGAGTTGTGGTGGCTAATCTGCCTCCGTTTATTGCTTCCGAACAGACCGCAAGTAGTTGGTTAGTTTTGGTAAATTTGCAAGTGGTTTTCGTGTGCTCTCGGCTGGGTGCCAAGCGGAATCCGTTAAACATGTTGTCTCTTTTCGTAGACAAGTGTTTGTTTCTTAACAAACTTCAAGGTTACACAGGGGAGGGGTGGAACACAGGGTTTGCTAGCACAGATAGTTTTCGGTGTTTCTAGTGTGGGGATCATCAGTTATAGGCTACAAGCAGCAATATGATTGATAGGTAGGACAGGTATTGAACCCAAATAATCCCTACTCAGATGCGCTAACCTCAACCCTAGTAAACATGCATTATAAAAACCTTCTATATAAAATTATCTCATATTGGGAGTAAATAGCCTCTGAATAGAAAAGAAAAAACACTGCATCTTCCAGCCCACCAATAAATTACATAATGCAACCGTCGCGGTTAGCATATTTACCTCAACATGCCCCTCGCTTGCGTGAGAAGGCAGAGTGCTCGATGCTGGTTGATGAATTTTACAATTAATGTACTAGGAAAATACGTTTTTGTCGACCAGAGGTGACTGAATTAATGTTTGGCGTATTGATAATCATAGTAATGAAGTATAATTTCAAAACATGACCATAAAAACAGGTAATAATAAACATGAATCATCATTATATTACTTCACAGTAATGTGTTAAATGCTTTTTCAGTCCTTCCTCTTGCGTTAGCAGTGTGGAAAGGGACAGTAAAAAGCTCAGGCAGGAGGAGTTTTCCTGTGAGGTGGAGTGGTGGTGTATCCAGGGAGAGAACTAAACTAATCTTCTGAAATGTCATTCATGGTCTTATGCTGCCATCTATTGGAATTATTAAGCAACTGCAGTAGTACTGAATAAAGTGTTTTTCCTTACTAATCCTTACTAAAGTAGTGATTACTCAGAATTGCAAAATAAATGGCGGGGGTACCAGGAGGGAGGAGAGTAGAGCAGGGTCAAGTGGTGGTGGTACCAGGAGGGAGGAGAGTAGAGCAGGGTCAAGTGGTGGTGGTACCAGGAAGGAGGAGAGTAGAGCAGGGTCAAGTGGTGGTGGTACCAGGAGGGAGGAGAGTAGAGCAGGGTCAAGTGGTGGTGGTACCAGGAGGGAGGAGAGTAGAGCAGGGTCAAGTGGTGGTGGTACCAGGAGGGAGGAGAGTAGAGCAGGGTCAAGTGGTGGTGGTACCAGGAAGGAGGAGAGTAGAGCAGGGTCAAGTGGTGGTGGTACCAGGAAGGAGGAGAGTAGTGCATGGCCAAGTGGTGGTGCGCAGGCCATGGAGAAAGCGGTGGTGGAGAGGGTTGCAGCTGGGCTACATGAGCTGAGGCAGGTTTCTGTAGTAACAGAGACTCCGGTGGGCGAAGGCTTGGTGGGCTCATCCCAGGAAATATTGCCTGTCATTGGGAAGAGGCTCTGATCAGGGGGGAAGTGCAGGGGGGCAGAGACTGGGGAGGAGGAGGACGGTACCGTGCCAATGGAGGAGGAGGAAGAGGGGGAAGGTGAGTCTGCGGGAGCGGAGGACAAGGCGTCTCGTTTTCAGACGGCTCATTGGATCCAGAACTGACAGCCAGTCAGGCTGAGGGCCCAGTATGTAAGGTGAGAGAACTTTCTAGGTTCCTGATGGAGACTAAAGGGGGAAAAGAAGGTTCTGCTGGAGTCTTATTTGATTGATCCTGGAAGGTTTGTAAGGTCAGTACAACACGTGATGAAGAATGAGGGGTTTAGTGTCCTCTCACCCAGGAAGCGGTATAGGCTGAGAAAATAGGTCATGGGTTCTTAAGGGCATGTCTTCAGAATCTGCTTAAATGGATGTTTTTTTCTGGCATGGCGGCTTTATGGGCTTCTCTACTGGTTTCTGATTGTGGTGATTTCCCTCCCACCTCTTATGGAGATTTCACGGTTAGACTTCCTTAACATGAACGGCAGCAGAGACTGGGGGAATATGTAAACCAAAAACATTTAAATGCCATGGCAGAAATCTTAGTGCAGGGGTAGCAAAAGAGGTGTGTAAGGGTAGGTTGTTAGTGTTTAGAGCCCAAATAATGACCTTGTCTTTGCTTTCATAAATGTGTCTGCACCTGGTCCTCTGTATCTCAGCTGGTAGAGCACGGCGCTTGTAACGCCAGGGTAGTGGGTTCGATCCCCGGGACCACCCATACACAAAAAAAATATATATATATGCACGCATGACTGTAAGTCGCTTTGGATAAAAGCGTCTGCTAAATGGCATATTATATTCTATTATAGTACAGGGCTCAGTTCTCTGTTTCACCAGAGGGGTTGGAAAAACAGAGTGGGGAAACCAAGAAAATCCCTTGTTTTACGTTTGTCTGATGGGCGGGTAACTTCTGTTGTGGGGAGATGAGGGAGCCTGATGGGTGGGTAACTTCTGTTGTGCGGAGATGAGGGAGCCTGATGGGTGGGTAACTTCTGTTGTGTGGAGATGAGGGAGCCTGATGGGTGGGTAACTTCTGTTGTGGGGGAGATGAGGGAGCCTGATGGGTGGGTAACTTCTGTTGTGGGGAGATGAGGGAGCCTGATGGGTGGGTAACTTCTTTTGTGGGGGAGATGAGGGAGCCTGATGGGTGGGTAACTTCTGTTGTGGGGGAGATGAGGGAGCCTGATGGGTGGGTAACTTCTGTTGTGGGGGAGATGAGGGAGCCTGATGGGTGGGTAACTTCTGTTGTGGGGAGATGAGGGAGCCTGATGGGTGGGTAACTTCTGTTGTGGGGAGATGAGGGAGCCTGATGGGTGGGTAACATCTGTTGTGGGGAGATGAGGGAGCCTGATGGGTGGGTAACATCTGTTGTGGGGAGATGAGGGAGCCTGATGGGTGGGTAACTTCTGTTGTGGGGAGATGAGGGAGCCTGATGGGTGGGTAACTTCTGTTGTGGGGGAGATGAGGGAGCCTGATGGGTGGGTAACTTCTGTTGTGGGGACATGAGGGAGCCTGATGGGTGGGTAACTTCTGTTGTGAGGAGATGAGGCTGTGGAGTTGTATTCTAATTTATAGAGGGCAGAACTCTGTGGTCCTCTGTAGCTCAATTGGTAGAGCATGGTGCTTGTAATGCCAGGGTAGTGGGTTCGATCCCCGGGACCACCCATATGTAAAAATGTATGCACATGACTGTAAGTCGCTTTGGATAAAAGCGTCTGCTAAATGGCATATTATTTTTTTGCTGGGTTTTCTCAGGTTCTGCTCACAGACCTTTCCAAACTCTCTCTGTCACAGAGAAATCAAATAGACCTTTCCCTGGCCTTTCACAAACTCTCAGCTGCTGTCTCTCAGACGGTCTGCCTGTGGATTTTTATAAAAAGTTCTGGGGAATTATTGGACAGAACGTGTGTTGTGTGAGTGCGTCGGGGTGGGGGAGCTGTTGCTAAGCTGTAGACGGGAGGCTTTGACTCTCCTGCCCAAAATAGGGATTTGAGCGACATAAAGAACTGGAGGCCTGTTGCATTGCTCTGTTTGGACTATAAGGTCTTTACCAAGGTCCTCGTTAACAGACTGAAGTCCCACCTGGACTCTATTGTACACAAGGACCAAACGTACTGTGTACCAGGACGCTCAATCACAAACAATCTGTTCATAATCAGGAGAAAGCCTTTGATAGGGTGGACCATGAATATCTGTTCAATGTGTTGTTTTGGTTGTGGGGAGAATTTTGTGGCCTGTGTTCAAATGTTAAATAAATAAATATACATAATATGCCATTTAGCAGACGCTTTTATCCAAAGCGACTTACAGGAACAGTCATGCGTGCATTAATTTTTGTGTATGGGTGGTCCCGGGGATCGAACCCACTACCCTGGCGTTACAAGCGCCGTGCTCTACCAGCTGAGCTACAGAGGACCACGTAATGTCGCGGTCGTATGCTGGGGCTTCATGTATGGTCAAGGTGTGGGGAGGGCTCAGTAGGCCAGTCTGGGTAGGGAGGGGCATTCACCAGGGATGCCCTCTGTCAGGGCAGCTATACACTCTTGTTATTGAGCCCTTTCTGGGCCTGCTACGCAGGAGGCTACAGGGAGTGTGGGAGCCAGGCATAGGGTTGGGGACAGGCATAGCAGTGTCAGCATACGCTGATGACGTCTGTGTTGGTTAGGGATGAGCAGAACCTACAGGCCCTGGAGAATAGTTTGAGGGTGTACGAGGGGGCGTCTTCTGCTTAGGGAAACTGGGGCAAAAGTGAGGCTCTGTTATGTGGGGCATGGAGGGACAGGGCACCTCCGCAGCTTCCAGGGGGGTTGCAGTGGGGCTGTGAGTGGCTCAAGATGCTTGGGGTGTATCTGGGCTCGGAGGGTTGGGATAGGAAGAACTGGGAAGAGTGTCACAAGCGGTGGTGTCGAGGCTGACGAAGTGGAGGTGGCTCATCTCCCAAGTGGCATACAGAGGGGCGGTGCTGATCATCAACAACTTGGTGGCATCCTCTCTATGGCTTAAATTGGCCATTCTCAACGCCCCCGGTGGTCTGCTTGTGGACCTGCAGCGCAAGTTAGTGAATTTTTTCTGGTCAGGGTGGCAGCATTCTGACTCAGCAGCACAGAGGCTACTGTACCGTACGGAGGTGGGCTGGAGGGAACCAGCATGTGCTCTGTTGAGGAGGGCTGGTGGTTTGGGGCTGGATCAGCAGCTCTTCATCATGCGGCCGGAGAGACTCAATACAGCAGGGGTCTCTGATTTCTATGCTGCAGTACTGAGGGCTGGAGCAGCCTGAGGAGGGGCCACCACCGTTTCCACCACTGCAAGTGACAGCAGAGACTGGGGACTGGCAGGAGAGTCCAGAGGACTTACTGACTTTTAACACTCTGAGCTTAGTGGGAGTGAAGGGGCATCAGTGGCAGGGGGTTGTGGGGGCTGAGAGCATGGCAGGGTATAGGTGGAGGGTGCTCTATAAGCTCCCAGTGCTGGAAAGGTCAGGGGTCGTCCAGTGGAGGGTATTACATGGAGCCCTGGACACCAATAGCTGGTTGGCTCGGGTTGACCTGGGAGTTGGGGAGGGGTGTCCGTTTTCTGCAATGACAGACTGTTCATCATGTTTTTTCTGTGTTGCCAGGGTAATGCCATTACTGTTGACGCCTTAGGGTTGAGTTTGAGTTGTACAAAATGATCAACAGTGTGGAGATGTTTCAGGAGGTATGGGGGCTCAGGGGGGCTGTCTGTACGGCTGGAGAGGAGGGGTTGGATGGACGGTTGGAATGTGGTGCTGGATGGTGTATTGTACTGTGGTGTTGGGTACTGGATAATGTGATTGTGTGGAGGTTGTGGTGGCACGCAATGTGCTTTTAGGGGTGGGGGTGTTAGTGTAATGAGGATGGCTCATTAAAGTAAGACAAGTCAGTCTCTCTCTCTCTCTCTCTCTCTCTCTCTCTCTCTCTCTCTCTGTCTCTCTCTCTCTCTCTCTCTCTCTCTCTCTCTTAACAGCGCTCTGCACAGGCAGCAGTGGAGGACAGTGATAAGATCTTTACCGAGCTGATCCGCTCCATTGAGAGAAGGCGCTCTGAGGTGAAGGAGCTGATCAGAGCCCAAGAGAAGGCTCAAGTGAGTCAAGCTGAAGGACTCCTGGAGGAACTGGAGCAGGAGATAGCTGAGCTGAGGAAGAGAAGCACTGAGCTGGAGCAGCTCTCACACACAGAGGATCACATCCATTTCCTCCAGGTAACTAAACTGCCTCGATACATGTGATATGAAACTAAAACTCAATGTGAAACTCTCAATCATTTGTTGCTCTCTCTCTCTCTCTCTCTCTCTCTCTCTCTCTCTCTCTCTCTCTCTCTCTCTCTCTCTCTCTCTCTCTCTCTCTCTCTCTCTCCCCCCAGAGTTATCAGTCTCTCTCCGGTACCAGTGTATCTTCAGACTTACCCAGCATCGTTGTCCGTCCTCTTCAGTACTTTGGAGATGTGAGTAAGACTGTGTCTGAACTGAGAGAGAAACTAGAATACGTCCTTAAAGGACAATGGACCAAGATCTCCACTACAGGTGTGTTGAAAATAATAAGAACATCAACTTTAGACCATTGAAAGTTCCCTACTAGTCATATACATGTGGAATATGGTATGATGATAACATTCCCTCTCTCTGTGAATGTGTTTGTGTGTCTGTAGTGAATATAGTGGATGTTGTACTGCCTCCAGAGCCCAAGACCAGAGAACAGTTCTTACAATGTGAGTCTCTTTATTCTGAAGTAACTAACAGTCTCTTTTTACTGACACTCCTAACAATCCCTCTAGAAATATATAGCAATAGTAGATCTAATCAAAGACTGGGTATCTATCTGACTCCTCATATTTCTCTGATTTGATCTCTGCTGTGCTCTAATCAAAGACAGGGTAGATACAGTATCTGACTTCACTTATTGTTCTAACTCCCCTCATTGGTCTCTGCTCTGCTCTTCTCCCAGATTCCTGTCAGCTCACACTGGACCCAAACACAGCACACACAGACCTCTCTCTGTCTGAAGGGAACAGAAAGGTGACCGATACAGGCCAAGTCCAACCATATCCTGATCATCCAGACAGATTCACCAACCGGTGGCAGGTTCTGTGTAGAGAGGGTCTGTCTGGACGCTGTTACTGGGAGGTGGAGTGGAGTGGGGAGGATGTTTATACAGCAGTCTCATATAAAGACATCAGCAGAACAGGGACAGGTAGTGAATTTGGAGACAATGACAAGTCCTGGAGTTTACAGTGTAGTGGTGGTTATTGTTTCAGACACAATGATGTTGTGACTAAAGTATCAGACCCTCAGTCCTCCAGAGTAGGAGTGTACCTGGATCACAAGGCAGGTACTCTGTCCTTCTACAGTGTCTCTGACACAATGACCCTCCTCCACAGAGTCCAGACCACATTCACTCAGCCCCTCTATCCTGGGTTTGGGCTCTCTGGGACTGCTGAGCTGGTTAAACTGTAGTAGGGTCCACATAGATACTAGTCATGCTGGTGTAGTCTATAGCTGAGCTGGTTAAACTGTAGTAGGGTCCACATAGATACTAGTCATGCTGGTGTAGTCTATAGCTGAGCTGGTTAAACTGTAGTAGGGTCCACATAGATACTAGTCATGCTGGTGTAGTCTATAGCTGAGCTGGTTAAACTGTAGTAGGGTCCACATAGATACTAGTCATGCTGGTGTAGTCTATAGCTGAGCTGGTTAAACTGTAGTAGGGTCCACAAAGATACTAGTCATGCTGGTGGTGACGGTCCATACAGATGTGATGATTAATTCTGCTCTGTTTTTATGTACAATGATTTGATTGATTTGATCTTCAGAAGATGTTATGAATTACAATTCAATGCATTCATATTATTTGTAAGTGCAATGTTTTAATCTTATATATTTACATTAATCATGATGTATGCTGTTAATGTATGTTGGTTGTCATTCAGAACCATTGAAATGTTTTCTCAATTGGTTCTCTGTCTCAATGTCATTTTCCTCAGTATCATGGAACAGGTAGTGTTACTTACTTGCTAATTGAACTATATGGGCCGGTTTCCCGGACACAGATGAAGCCTAGTCCTAGACTAAAAGCATGTTCAATGGAGATGTCCGGGAAACCGGCCCTAAGTTTGGCATCTTTTATTCTCCCATACTGCTCAGTCAAGCAACATTAAACCTGTCCAGCAGGTGGTGCTGTTAACCCTACAATAAAAACCCAGCAGATATCTTGACTTGCCACTCAGTATATCAGTAATGTTCAGAATTGTACTTTACTATCATTGGAGATTGATGGTCTTTTTAATCCACTACCCAGAGTCAGGAACAGATGAAGTTAGGTCTGCTACTGTTCAGTTATTAAATATGATTCATGGTGATGGGAAATAAAAAATCCATCTAGTAGTAGTTTTCCTTTGCTATTTATTCCAAGGTGTGTCTTTAACTTGTAAATGGATTGTGTTGAAGCTGGCATGTGGTGTGGATGATAGAATAGAGTGAATAGAGGAGAGAAGAGAGGAGGAGAGGAGAACATCATATAGAAGACAGATAAGATAGAGAGACAATTCATACCCAGGGGAGTTACTGACTCTGGCCCAAATGACACCCTGTTCCCTACGTAGTGCACTAGGCTACTTCTGACCAGATCTAAAGTAGTGCACTACATAGGGAATAGGGTGGAGATTGGAGATTTGCTCACTGGCATTAGAATGAAGATTTCCATCCTGGAGTTACTGTCTCTGTCCCAAATCTCTCCCTGTTCCCTGCTTAGTGCACTAGGCTACTTCTGACCAGATCTAAAGTAGTCTTCTAGATTTTACAAGTTTTCTCCCTGTCGTTAGAAAATGACAATATGGTAAAGACTTTAGTGGTTTCCTCCCCCTTTGTTTTTATTGGTTGTGTGTTATGTGTGTTGTTATGTTAGGTTTCCCCCCTGTGTTCCTAATGGAAAATCCATTAACAATGAATCACAAACAAATTATATTCCAGTTGTGTTTAGACAACTTCATGGCTGACATCCCCCAGTTCTGTTAAGACCCATTGAACCGGGTCATATTCTAAATGGTCACTTGTATTGATAGTCCATACTGGGCCTAACTGGGGTTAACCATACTGGAGGGTTTCTTTCTGCACACATATTCCCTCATCTCCAGAACTTTACCTGATGTCCTCTCTCTCTCTCTCTCTCTCTCTCTCTCTCTCTCTCTCTGTCTCTGTCTCTGTCTCTGTCTCTGTCTCTGTCTCTCTCTCTCTCTCTCTCTCTCTCTCTCTCTCTCTCTCTCTCTCTCTCTCTCTCTCTATCTTTCTCTCTCTTCTCTCTCTTCTCTCTCTTCTCTCTCTCTTCTCTCTCTTCTCTCTCTCTTCTCTCTCTCTCTCCCATCAAACCGTATAGAAAGCAGCCAACCTCAATATGGTTCCATTCCTGTAGTTATCAGGACACATGAGGTGTGGAACTATTATCTCCTTTCTAAGTGTGAACTTGTCCACTTCCCTTCATGGATTTAAAAGGAAATGACTGGTATATGTAAACTCCCTCTACCCCATGCCAACACCAATCCAATGCTTTTACATTTGAGAGGAGTAGTGAAGGAATGCTACACTTCAGGAGGAAGGAGAGATTATTGGGACACACCCATGGAGTGATGATAGAGGGATGTGAAAGAGGAGAGAGGTAATGGTTGGACTTGACTTATTTATTCTCTCATTAGACTTATTCTGTTTCAATAACATAACTGCATAACACAAAATAAGTACATTTAAGGAAGTATCCATGTATTATAGATTTTATAATCACTTTTGTACTATTTTCACAAGTATGTGGTAAAATCTCACAACTCTTAATACAAAACTCAAAACAGATCATCAAAAAGGCTGTTTTTTCAAAACTTTAAGCAAATTTTCAATTGACTAAGTACAACACACAAAGGAAGTATCCTTGTATTATATCTTAATATGTGAAATGCACACGTCCTCCCATAAGTCATTAGTAGTTGATGTAGGGTTTCATCTGTCAAAAGGTAAATCACACCTGGTGACTTATGAGTTAGCAGGACAGGCTCATTGTGATGTCTGGAATGGAATAAATGGAACTCAGTCAAACATGTGGTTTCATGTGTTTTGTGTTTGATACGTTCCATTGATTCCATTCCAGCCATTACAATGAGCCCGTCCTCATATAGCTCCTCCCACCAGCCTCCTCTGGTGTCAGACCTGCATGGTGCCTCAGGGTCTGTGTCGGAACTGTGAGGTGGGTGTGTTGGGAACATTATTCCCTATTTTTCATAGTTCCACAATCTATTAATAGCCAGAGATGTGAATTAAACATTCTGCCAATCATGGTTATTTTATTTATAACCAGAGAATTGGGCTGATTCAAACAAGACCAAACATGCTTATTTTTAAAGTAAGGACATGTCCAAGAAATGTTACTTGGAAAACTAAAATAACCAACACCCTTTCTTGTGATTGTAATATATAAAAATATAATAATATATTTCCATTCACATTGTGTGTGTGTGGTCCAATGTGTGAGGGGCTTGTTGTGATCCTGGGGGTAGTGCATTGGTCTGTACACTGACTGTATGCCTTCTTAATATTGAGTTGCATCGGGTGGGGGGCTGTTAAAACTGTTTTGAATGGGGTGTGTTTTGTGGTCTGGGGGTGAAATCAAACAGTGTATTCAAACTGGTTAGGGGTAGACTTAGACCCCCCAGAACATTCACACCTGGTCCTTTGTTGCAGGATTTGTTTTAGACATGTTTGTACATTAATTGCTTAAATTTTCATTCCCAGGTTGAATGTCAATAAGAAGTAATATAATTGTGTGTATGACTTTACAATGTCCAGCTACATTATACACCACATAGCTTTATAGGAAGCAGACTTGACAATGTCCAGCTACATTATACTCCACATAGCTTTAAAGGAAGCAGACTTGACAATGTCCAGCTACATTATACACCACATAGCTTTATAGGAAGCAGACTTTACAATGTCCAGCTACATTATACTCCACATAGCTTTATAGGAAGCAGACTTTACAATGTTCAGCTACATTATACTCCACATAGCTTTATAGGAAGCAGACTTGACAATGTCCAGCTACATTATACTCCACATAGCTTTATAGGAAGCAGACTTTACAATGTCCAGCTACATTATACTCCACATAGCTTTATAGGAAGCAGACTTTACAATGTCCAGCTACATTATACTCCACATAGCTTTATAGGAAGCAGACTTTACAATGTCCAGCTACATTATACTCCACATAGCTTTATAGGAAGCAGACTTTACAATGTCCAGCTACATTATACTCCACATAGCTTTATAGGAAGCAGACTTTACAATGTCCAGCTACATTATACTCCACATAGCTTTATAGGAAGCAGACTTTACAATGTCCAGCTACATTATACTCCACATAGCTTTATAGGAAGCAGACTTGACAATGTCCAGCTACATTATACTCCACATAGCTTTATAGGAAGCAGACTTTACAATGTCCAGCTACATTATACTCCACATAGCTTTATAGGAAGCAGACTTTACAATGTCCAGCTACATTATACTCCACATAGCTTTATAGGAAGCAGACTTTACAATGTCCAGCTACATTATACTCCACATAGCTTTATAGGAAGCAGACTTTACAATGTCCAGCTACATTATACTCCACATAGCTTTATAGGAAGCAGACTTTACAATGTCCAGCTACATTATACTACACATAGCTTTATAGGAAGCAGTTCCTAATCTACTGAAACTTCTTCATGGCCAAGTTGTTTTATTGAATAATTTTGACCCACCCTTGGTTTTTGAATTTATTAAACTTTGAATTTGGCTCTATACTCCAGCATTTTAGATTTGATATTAAATGTTTTATATGAGGCGACAGTACAGAATGTCACCTTTTATTTGAGGGTATTTTCATTCATGTCTGTTTTACTGTTTAGAAATAAATATACTGTATTTATCTAGGCCCTCCATTTGTAGGTGTCATAAGTATTTGGACAAATTCACTTATAGTGTATTTCACTTTGTCAAAAGTTTAGTATTTGGTCCCATATTCCTAGCAGGCTATGACTACATCAAGCTTGGGACTCTTGTTGGATGCATTTGCAGTGTGTTTCGGTTGTGTTTCAGATGATGTTGTGCCCAATAGAATTGAATGGTAAATAATGTATTGTGTCATTTTGGAGCCACTTAAACATATTATGTTCTTATTTACAATACAAGTGACTCCAAAATGATTCAATACGTAATTTACCATTCAATTCTATTGGGATATTGTTTATAGATGAGGATATTGTTTTTATGCAGATTTTTGAATATTCGCATGAAAATCTGTTTCCATTTGACTGGCGTCAGATGTGAATATTGTAACATCTTCATAAAAACATGTGCATTTTACCAGCAGAGATGTTTCCATCAAATTGACGTGTTGAAGATAAATGGCTGTGCGTGATGACGTAATGCACATACAAATATATATTTTAGAAAATACTAATATATTTTTGCAGTTAAATTCCCATGTACCGGTTAAAAATGTTCTGTTAAATGGGTTTCCATCACATTTTCAACTCTACCGATGGTTTTGTCAGATTTGGTTGTGCATTATATAGCGAACGTGCCCACTCTGGACAGGCTACCTACATGATGACATTATTATGGACAAAAAGACCCTCGATATTTATTGGAAAGGAGCATCAAGCTCATCACCGTGCACTTTCACCACCATGTGAAGTTCAGCATAACTTATTTCATCTGTATCTTAATAAACTGCATGGTTTCCCGAGTCGTAGTGGGAGGTCCACACCACATATCATTGTGTGACTCCAAGTTTACTTCAATATGATGGTTATTATATCAATATTTGTGCATAAAGCCATTTCCACCGCCATTTCTCGCTTAATTAATTCTACAGAGTTATTTGCACCCCACTGCATCCACATGTTTCTTTACAATTTATGATCATTTTACATGACTGAAAATGAAAGAAAACTTTTGATTTGACATATTCATCATTCACCACTGTGGCTTCTGAATAGGTCACTGTACATTTATGGAACCTTTAAAACGTTGTAATGTTTTACCACAACCTTATATTTGGTTACCAGCTCTTGCTGCTGGTGACTCTCAGATCCACCTCTACGCAGACGACACCATTTTGTATACATCTGGCCCTTCATTGGACACTGTGTTAACAAACCTCCAAACGAGCCTCAATGCCATACAACACTCCTTCAGTAGCCTCCAACTGCTCTTAAACACTAGTAAAACTAAATGCATGCTTTTCAATTGAACGCTGCTGGCACCCGCCCACCCGACTAGAATCACCACTCTCGACGGGTCTGACCTAGAGTATGTGGACAACTACAAATACCTAGGTGTCTGGTTAGACTGTAAACTCAACTTCCAGACTTACATAAATAATCTCCAATCCAAAGTTAAATCTAGAATTGGCTTCCTATTTCGCAACAAAGCCTCCTTCACTCATGCTGCCAAACATGCCCTCGTAAAACTGACTATCCTACCGATCCTTGACTTCGGCGATGTCATTTACAAAATAGCCTCCAACACTCTACTCAGCAAATTGGATGTAGTCTATCACAGTGCCATCCGTTTTGTCTCCAAAGCTCCATACACTACCCACCACTGTGACCTGTACGCTCTTGTTGGCTGGTCCTCACTACATGTTCGTCGTCAAACCCACTGGCTCCAGGCCATCTATAAATCACTGCTAGGCAAATCCCCGCCTTATCTAAGCTCATTGGTCACCATAGCAGCACCCACCCATAGTCTGCGCTCCAGCAGGTATATGTCACTGGTCATTCCCAAAGCCAACACCTCCTTTGGCCGCCATTCCTTCCAGTTCTCTGCTGCCAATGACTGGAACGAATTGCAAAAATCTCTGAAGCTGGAGACTCTTATCTCCCTCAATAACTTTAAGCATCAGTTGTCAGAGCACCTTACCGATCACTGCACCTGTACACAGCCCATCTGAAATTAGCCCACCCAACTACCTCATCCCTATATTGTTATTTATTTTGCACCCCAGTATCTCTATTTGCACATAATCTCTTGCACATCTAGCATTCCAGTGTTAATACTATTGTAATTATTTTGCACTATAGCCTATTTATTGCCTTACCTCCATAACTTGCTACATTTGCACACACTGTATATATATTTTCTGTTGTGTTTTTGACTTTATGTTTTTTACCCCATGTGTAACTCTGTGTTGTTTTTATTGCACTGCTTTGCTTTATCTTGGCCAGGTCGCAGTTGTAAATGAGAACCTGTTCTCAACTGGCTTACCTGGTTAAATAAAGGTGAAATATTTTTTTTTTTTAATAAACACGTCACTATGGCTTCCATCCATATATACCTCAGTGCATCCATCCAGGACTAACGTCTCCAAACAGATCTAAAAGGCCTCCCCCACCACTCAGACTTTCAAAGAAATTAAAGTTATCTCTGACACTCTGCTGTGCAGTTTGTTGTATGGACATTGCAGAGGCCCTTTTAAAATATCCACTCTGCTGTCTGGATCTACCAATGGATCCAGTTACTATTCCCTGTGGACACAGCTGTATGCAACGTCATCTTCTTAGCTTGACTTCCATCCCCCAAAAACCTGTAGATACAGAGTACACAGTCAAGAGGAAGCCCCTCCCTGTCCTCTGGTGTAGAGTTCCATGAAACAGAAAGTCATTTTTGACACCCTGTTGCTCAACCTTCAGGTGAAAGCACTAAAATGGCTGACAATCTAGAACTGTTCTGTTGCTCCGTCTGTCTGGATCCACTGAAGGATCCGGTGACTACTGCCTGTGGACACAGCTACTGTATGGGCTGTATTAAAGAAAGCTGGGATCAGGATGATCTGAAAGGTGTCTACACCTGTCCCCACACTCTAAACAATACTGGGTTGTTTGGTTGACCCAAATGTTGGGTTGCAGGCGTTGGGTCACTTAGTTGGGTTGTTTTCTTTAAAAACTGCTGGGTTATGGATGCTGGGTGTTGGGTTATTGTTGCTTGGTTATTGAGATATGACCCATCAGGTCAGATCAGAAGACTGTAGGCAAAGTTTAGTAGGGGTGTGGCTTTCAGATAGTAATTTTTAGCCACCCATGAGAGTAAATATAATTCCTGTTAATCTGGTCTGTTGCGTAGTTAGCACATGTTAAGGTTAAACATTAACATTTTTGTAGCTTCAATGATGCTTATAGAGTTTCCTAAAAGTCCACGTATGTCTCATTGTTGGGCTATGATACAGTGTTATACCTTATTATAATATGTAATAAATACTCTACATATTATAGAATAATTTAATAAGGAAACATTGAGTTTACAGTATGTAAACGCCTTAAAATAACCTACAGTAAGGATGACATTAAAACAGACCCAGTTGCTAGGTCAACCAAGCATGACATTAAAACAGACCCAGTTGCTAGGTCAACCAAGCATGACATTAAAACAGACCCAGTTGCTAGGTAAACCAAGCATGACATTAAAACAGACCCAGTTGCTAGGTCAACCAAGCATGACATTAAAACAGACCCAGTTGCTAGGTCAACCGAGCATGACATTAAAACAGACCCAGTTGCTAGGTCAACCGAGCATGACATTAAAACAGACCCAGTTGCTAGGTCAACCTAGCATGACATTAAAACAGACCCAGTTGCTAGGTCAACCTAGCATGACATTAAAACAGACCCAGTTGCTAGGTCAACCGAGCATGACATTAAAACAGACCCAGTTGCTAGGTCAGCCAAGCATGACATTAAAACAGACCCAGTTGCTAGGTCAACCAAGCATGACATTAAAACAGACCCAGTTGCTAGGTCAACCAAGCATGACATTAAAACAGACCCAGTTGCTAGGTCAACCGAGCATGACATTAAAACAGACCCAGTTGCTAGGTCAACCGAGCATGACATTAAAACAGACCCAGTTGCTAGGTCAACCAAGCATGACATTAAAACAGACCCAGTTGCTAGGTCAACCGAGCATGACATTAAAACAGACCCAGTTGCTAGGTCAACCTAGCATGACATTAAAACAGACCCAGTTGCTAGGTCAACCAAGCATGACATTAAAACAGACCCAGTTGCTAGGTCAACCAAGCATGACATTAAAACAGACCCAGTTGCTAGGTCAAACAAGCATGACATTAAAACAGACCCAGTTGCTAGGTCAACCAAGCATGACATTAAAACAGACCCAGTTGCTAGGTCAACCAAGCATGACATTAAAACAGACCCAGTTATAGATGAGGATATTGTTTTTATGCAGATTTTTGAAAATTCGCATGAAAATCTGTTTCCATTCGACTGGCGACAGATTTTCATGTGAATATTGTAAAATCTTCATAAAAACATGAATTTTACCAGCAGAGATGTTTCCATCAAATTGACTTGTTGAGGATAAATGGCTGTGCATGATGATGTAATGCACATGCAAATATATTTTTGGGAAAATACAAAAACCGGTTAAAAACGTTCTGTTAAATGGGTTTCCATCACATTTTCAACTCTACCGATGGTTTTGTCAGATTTGGTTGTGCATTATATAGCGAACGTGCCCACTCTGGACAGGCTACCTACATGATGACATTATTATGGACAAAAAGACCCTCGATATTTATTGGAAAGGAGCATCAAGCTCATCACCGTGCACTTTCACCACCCTGTGAAGTTCAGCATAACTTATTTCATCTGTAGCTTAATAAACTGCATGGTTTCCCGAGTCGTAGTGGGAGGACCACACCACATATCATCGTGTGACTCCAAGTTTACTTCAATATGATGGTTATTATATCAATATTTGTGCATAAAGCCATTTCCACCGCCATTTCTCGCTTAATTAATTCTACAGAGGTATTTGCACCCCACTGCATCCACATGTTTCTTTACAATGAATGATCATTTTACATGACTGAAAATGAAAGAGAACTTTTGATTTGACATATTCATCATTCACCACTGTGGCTTCTGAATAGGTCACTGTACATTTATGGAACCTTTAAAACGTTGTAATGTTTTACCACAACCTTATATTTGGTTACCAGCTCTTGCTGCTGTTGACTCTCAGATCCACCTCTACGCAGACGACACCATTTTGTATACATCTGGCCCTTCATTGGACACTGTGTTAACAAACCTCCAAACGAGCTTCAATGCCATACAACACTCCTTCAGTAGCCTCCAACTGCTCTTAAACACTAGTAAAACTAAATGCATGCTTTTCAATCGAACGCTGCTGGCACCCGCCCACCCGACTAGAATCACCACTCTCGACGGGTCTGACCTAGAGTATGTGGACAACTACAAATACCTAGTTTTCTGGTTAGACTGTAAACTCAACTTCCAGACTCACATAAAGAATCTCCAATCCAAAGTTAAATCTAGATTCGGCTTCCTATTTCGCAACAAAGCCTCCTTCACTCATGCTGCCAAACATGCCCTCGTAAAACTGACTATCCTACCGATCCTTGACTTCGGCGATGTCATTTACAAAATAGCCTCCAACACTCTACTCAGCAAATTGGATGTAGTCTATCACAGTGCCATCCGTTTTGTCTCCAAAGCCCCATACACTACCCACCACTGTGACCTGTACGCTCTTGTTGGCTGGTCCTCACTACATGTTCGTCGTCAAACCCACTGGCTCCAGGCCATCTATAAATCACTGCTAGGCAAATCCCCGCCTTATCTTAGCTCATTGGTCACCATAGCAGCACCCACCAGCACCCGCTCTTGCTGCTGGTGAGAGTCACCAGCAGCAAGAGCGACATCATTGATATACACGGAGAAAAGTGTCGGCCCAAGAATTGAACCCTGTGGCACCCCCATAGAGACTGCCATAGGTCCAGACAACAGGCCCTCCGATTTGACACACTGAACTCTATCTGAGAAGTAGTTGGTGAACCAGGCGAGGCAGTCATTTGAGAAACCAAGGCTATCTCACTGGTCATTCCCAAAGCCAACACCTCCTTTGGCCGCCATTCCTTCCAGTTCTCTGCTGCCAATGACTGGAACGAATTGCAAAAATCTCTGAAGCTGGAGACTCTTATCTCCCTCAATAACTTTAAGCATCAGTTGTCAGAGCACCTTACCGATCACTGCACCTGTACACAGCCCATCTGAAATTAGCCCACCCAACTACCTCATCCCTATATTGTTATTTATTTTGCACCCCAGTATCTCTATTTGCACATAATCTCTTGCACATCTAGCATTCCAGTGTTAATACTATTGTAATTATTTTGCACTATAGCCTATTTATTGCCTTACCTCCATAACTTGCTACATTTGCACACACTGTATATATATTTTCTGTTGTGTTTTTGACTTTATGTTTTTTACCCCATGTGTAACTCTGTGTTGTTTTTATTGCACTGCTTTGCTTTATCTTGGCCAGGTCGCAGTTGTAAATGAGAACCTGTTCTCAACTGGCTTACCTGGTTAAATAAAGGTGAAATAAAAAAAATAAAAAAATAAACACGTCACTATGGCTTCCATCCCTATATACCTCAGTGCATCCATCCAGGACTAACGTCTCCAAACAGATCTAAAAGGCCTCCCCCACCACTCAGACTTTCAAAGAAATTAAAGTTATCTCTGATACTCTGCTGTGCAGTTTGTTGTATGGACATTGCAGAGGCCCTTTTAAAATATCCACTCTGCTGTCTGGATCTACCAAAGGATCCAGTTACTATTCCCTGTGGACACAGCTGTATGCAACGTCATCTTCTTAGCTTGACTTCCATCCCCCAAAAACCTGTAGATACAGAGTACACAGTCAAGAGGAAGCCACTCTCTGTCCTCTGGTGTAGAGTTCCATGAAACAGAAAGTTATCTTTGACACCCTGTTGCTCAACCTTCAGGTGAAAGCACTAAAATGGCTGACAATCTAGAACTGTTCTGTTGCTCCGTCTGTCTGGATCCACTGAAGGATCCGGTGACTACTGCCTGTGGACACAGCTACTGTATGGGCTGTATTAAAGAAAGCTGGGATCAGGATGATCTGAAAGGGGTCTACACCTGTCCCCACACTCTAAAAAATACTGGGTTGTTTGGTTGACCCAAATGTTGGGTTGCAGGCGTTGGGTCACTTAGTTGGGTTGTTTTCTTTAAAAACTGCTGGGTTATGGATGCTGGGTGTTGGGTTATTGTTGCTTGGTTATTGAGATATGACCCATCAGGTCAGATCAGAAGACTGTAGGCATAGTTTAGTAGGGGTGTGGCTTTCAGATAGTGATTTTTAGCCACCCATGAGAGTAAATATAATTCCTGTTCATCTGGTCTGTTGCGTAGTTAGCACATGTTAAGGTTGAACATTGACATTTTTGTAGCTTCAATTATGCTTATAGAGTTTCCTAAAAGTCCACGTATGTCTCATTGTTGGGCTATGATACAGTGGTATACCTTATTATAATATGTAATAAATACTCTACATATTATAGAAGAACTTAATAAGGAAAAATTGAGTTTACAGTATGTAAACACCTTAAAATAACCTACAGTAAGGATGACATTAAAACAGACCCAGTTGCTAGGGCAACCAAGCATGACATTAAAACAGACCCAGTTGCTAGGTCAACCAAGCATGACATTAAAACAGACCCAGTTGCTAGGTCAACCAAGCATGACATTAAAACAGACCCAGTTGCTAGGTCAACCAAGCATGACATTAAAACAGACCCAGTTGCTAGGTCAACCAAGCATGACATTAAAACAGACCCAGTTGCTAGGTCATTCAAGCATGAGAGTAAAAAATACCCAACTGATTGTTAAATTAACCCGTGTTCTGTTAATACTAACAACCCAACATATTGGGTTATTCACGCAACCAAACTGTCTGGGTCAAAATAACCCAACATGTTCTTTCCACTACTTAACCTGCGCTGGGGTACTAAATAAACCAGATTGAGTCCAGTGCAGACATACCTTCACCCCAAGACCTATTCTGGACAGGAGTGCTGTGCTCGCCTAAGTGGTGGAGAAACTGAAGAAGACAGGACTCCAGGCTGCTCCCCCTCCTGCTCTGTGCTATGCTGGACCTGGAGATGTGGCGTGTGATGTCTGCACTGGGACCAGAAAGCAGAAAGCCCTCATGTCCTGTCTGGTGTGTCTGGCCTCTTACTGTGAGACTCACCTCCAACCTCACTATGAATCTCCTGCTTTGAAGAAGCACCAGCTGGTCAAAGCCACCCTACAGCTACAGGACCAGCTTTAACATTGCAGATATATTGGGGCTTCTATCTGTGGAATTGTCGGCATCATTTCCAATCCCCCATATATATGTTTTGTAAATATTATTTTAAATATATTTTCCTTCTTTATTATTTTCCCCTAACCCTACCACCCCTCCTAAACTAATGGACAAACAATACTTAGGCTTCCACTTCCAGCTTATAAATGTACATACAACATACATTTCACAGACACTACATTTTACATGAGTTATCTTTTGTTTGTTTTTAGTCCCCGCCTTCAGCTACCCGAAGCCCCTCCCATCTATCTCTGAAGACCATCCAGTTTTGATTTCTAGCTGCCATACAGTGCATTCGGAAAGTATTCAGACCCTTTTACTTTTTCAACATTTTATTACGTTACAGCCTTATTCTAAAATTAATAAAACATTTTCCTCATCTCTCTACCCACAATACCACATAATGACAGTGTGTCTCTATACCTCAGTCTCTGAAGACACCCAGCAATGGTTAGGATTATTAGAGAAGCTTTTCCTGCTGAAAGGCAGTTTCATTTCATCTGGTTGCAGCAAACAATTCATTGGATATGTTCATAACCCCGTCCACCTATAAGATGTGGGGGGTTTCTGTCTGACTAAGAAGAGATACAAAGAACTCTGATTGTAAAACGTCTTCTCTTTTTAGTCCTAGATATGGCTAGGGTTAGGGTTACTGCTGAATGTAGTAACTCTAACCCTGACCCTAGGCCTAACAGTAATACCCACACTGTAATGTAAAGTATTACCTCATTCTCAATGATCAGTCAATACATACAGTATTCATTTAAACTACGGTATATTGTATCAATATCAAGCCCCCCCATTACAACCTCTTATGAATTATTATAGACACTTATAATACACTTATGTGTTATAACACTGATTATAAGGAATTATGAAGCTTGTTATAATAATTATAATATGTACTTCATAGGAACTGTTACCCTTTATATATTCTAACAACTCATTTTGTTAGATTTATTCCAAATGAAGGGCCCTAACCTAGGAACTAAAATCTTTGTCTCCCTCACCTCGTTGCATGCAGTTCTCTCTCTCTCCCTCCTTCCTCTAAATTCTCCCTCCCTGCATCCCTCCTTCACTCCATCTAACCCCACCTCTCTGGCAGAACCAGGAAGTCCCTCCCCCTCGCACAAACAATTTTCTGAGAAAACGAAACTGGTCTGAAAGGGGTCTATAGCTGTCCTCAGTGCAGAGAGACCTTCACTCCAAGGCCTAATCTGAGGAAAAATAACATGTTGGCTGAGTTGGTGGAGAAGATCTAGAAGACATAGACATATCATTACATACAGTATAGAACACCATCTAGAAGACATAGACATATCACTACATACAGTATAGAACAGCATATAGAAGACATAGACATATCATTACATACAGTATAGAACACCATATAGAAGACATAGACATATCATTGCATACAGTATAGAACACCATCTAGAAGACATAGACATATCATTACATACAGTATAGAACACCATATAGAAGACATAGACATATCATTACATACAGTATAGAACACCATATAGAAGACATAGACATATCATTACATACAGTATAGAACACTATCTAGAAGACATAGACATATCATTACATACAGTATAGAACACCATATAGAAGACATAGACATATCATTACATACAGTATAGAACACCATATAGAAGACATAGACATATCATTACATACAGTATAGAACACCATATAGAAGACATAGACATATCATTACATACAGTATAGAACACCATATAGAAGACATAGACATATCATTGCATACAGTATAGAACACCATCTAGAAGACATAGACATATCATTACATACAGTATAGAACACCATATAGAAGACATAGACATATCATTACATACAGTATAGAACACCATATAGAAGACATAGACATATCATTACATACAGTATAGAACACTATCTAGAAGACATAGACATATCATTACATACAGTATAGAACACCATATAGAAGACATAGACATATCATTACATACAGTATAGAACACCATATAGAAGACATAGACATATCATTACATACAGTATAGAACACCATATAGAAGACATAGACATATCATTACATACAGTATAGAACACCATATAGAAGACATAGACATATCATTACATACAGTATAGAACACCATATAGAAGACATAGACATATCATTACATACAGTATAGAACACCATCTAGAAGACATAGACGTATCATTACATACAGTATAGAACACCATATAGAAGACATAGACATATCATTACATACAGTATAGAACACCACATAGAAGACATAGACATATCATTACATACAGTATAGAACACCATCTAGAAGACATAGACATATCATTACATACAGTATAGAACACCATATAGAAGACATAGACATATCAATACATACAGTATAGAACACCATATAGAAGACATAGACATATCATTACATACAGTATAGAACACCATCTAGAAGACATAGACATATCATTACATACAGTATAGAACACCATCTAGAAGACATAGACATATCATTACATACAGTATAGAACACCATATAGAAGACATAGACATATCATTACATACAGTATAGAACACCATCTAGAAGACATAGACATATCATTACATACAGTATAGAACACCATATAGAAGACATAGACATATCATTACATAGAGTATATCATAGATGACATGTATAAATCCTTCCTTTATATTTCCTGTACCACTTTCCATTCCAGTAGCCTTATTACTGGCTAGGATTACTGCTGCTAGTACAGTGGAAGAATGAGGCATCACAGTACTTTTACACCACTGGACTAACAGGAATAATTACACACCAATAAACACACTGTAATGTAAAGTGTTACATCATTCTCAATGATCAGTCAATACATACGGTATTCATTTCTTATAGTTAGTGTCATAGCTCTCCCTCTCTCTCTCTCTCTCTCTCTCTCTCTCTCTCTCTCTCTCTCTCTCTCTCCCTCTCTTCCTCTCTCTCTCTCTCTCTCTCTCTCTCTCTCTCTCTCTCTCTCTCTCTCTCTCTCTCTCTCTCTCTCTCTTTCTCTCCCTCTCTCTCTCTCCCTCTAACCCCTCCCTCCCTCTAACCCCACCCCTCTGGCAGAACCAGGAAGTCCCTCCCCCTCCCACAAACTTTCTTCTGAGGAAACGAAACGTATCTGATTCTCTGTGTCGTTTGTCTGTGTGAGCGTGAACAACCGTCCAAATGGCTCAGCACGGAGATCTGCTGGACCAGGACCAGTTCTGTTGTTCTGTCTGTCTGGATCTACTGAAGGAGCCGGTCACCATCCCCTGTGGACACAGTTACTGTAGGAGCTGTATTGACGCCTACTGGGATCAGGATGTTCTGAAAGGGGTCTATAGCTGTCCTCAGTGCAGAGAGAACTTCACTCCAAGGCCTAATCTGAGGAAAAATAACATGTTGGCTGAGGTGGTGGAGAAACTGAAGAAGACAGGACTCCAGGCTGCTCCCCCCCCTGCTCTGTGCTATGCTGGACCTGGAGATGTGGCGTGTGATTTCTGCACTGGGACCAGAAAGCAGAAAGCCCTCATGTCCTGTCTGGTGTGTCTGGCTTCTTATTGTGAGGCTCACCTCCAACCTCACTATGAATTTCCTGCTTTCAAGAAGCACAAGCTGGTCAAAGCCACCGCACAACTACAGGAGAAGATCTGTTCTGATCATGACAAACTGGTGGAGGTTTTCTGTCGTACCGATCAGCAGTGTATCTGTCTGCTGTGTGTGATGGATGAACATAAAGGCCATGAAACAGTGTCAGCTGCAGCAGAGAGGACTGAGAAACAGGTAAGACCAGAACTACTTGTTGGTGACTGTCTGATAAACAAAGAATTAAAGATACAGTAGGAACTAAGGATGTTTGAATATGAGATCATTCAAATGAAATCAATCCACGGCAGAACAAATATGAACACAAACCTTGAGTATATTGGGTTTGCTCCCAATGTATCACCATTTTCTGAAGTCAAACACTATTATCATTCCGAATGCCCTTTTAGGAGTTCAAAGTTCAGTCTCAACCCCTTGATACATGTACGCCTACCATAAAAACTATAATCATTAACATAGCAACATAGAAAATGTCATATGGTAAAGGGACTTCCTCAAGATTTTAGACCTTCCTCTCTATGGGCCCTATGTCACATTACTATACTATTGATCTACTGGACAAATAAAGCTTGATAGCTCATTGAAGAGTGATTCTCCACAGAGGCAGCTGGGGATGAGTCAGCAGAAGGTCCAGCAGAGATTCCAGGAGAGAGAGAAGGACCTGAAGGAGCTCCAACAGGCTGTAAAGTCTCTCAAGGTGAGTATTGTTGACCAGAGGAGACACACCATTTCACTTCTCTACTCCAGTCAGAGAGAGAGAGATGCCCCTATCCAATCCCACTGACCCCACTGTTGGGAACAGGCTGTCTGGACCCCTTTCAGAGAATAGACTGCTTAATGTAACCGGTGGGATATGAACCCAGGTCTACTGAGGGAGAAAACAACATCTTGACCGTTTCACCAAGAGGACATTCCCTATTGGGCTGAGGGACGACACTGATTTTGAAGTCGAAGGCGGGGCTACCTCATCACATAACCATGAGTAACCATGACCGACTCATGTCCCCTATACATTAACATGGAGCTCTCTCTCTCTCAATTCAATTGAATTCAAAGGGCTTTATTGGCATGGGAAACATATGTTTACATTGCCACAGCAAGTGAAATAGATAATAAACAAAAGTGAAATAAACCACCAGAAATTAACAGTAAACATTACACTCACAAAAGTTTCAAAGGAATAGAGACTTTCAAATGTTATAATTCAAGTGCAAACAGAGTGAGCCGTTCGCCAGACCGAGTTCTGGAGGTGAAATGGAAATGAATGAGGGAGAGTTAAGTGAGGTAGAAGGTGTGGTGAAGAGCTCAGAACCAGAGCCTGGTATCAATGGACATGATAAAGAAGAATTTGGTGCAGTAGGAATTACATTTTTGGAGAAAGTGGATCCATACCTTTTGGCAGATCCATTTGTGGTTTCATGTTGGGTGGGAAAAGAGTTGGGTGCAGTTGAATCAGTGAAGGTAACCTGTAGTGGACTTGTGATATTTGTTTGTGTTTCTTCTGACCAGAGGGAGTGGGCGCTCCGTGTCACGCAACTTCAAATCAAATCAAATCAAATTTTATTGGTCACATGCGCCGAATACAACAGGTGCAGACATTACAGTGAAATGCTTACTTACAGCCCTTAACCAACAGTGCATTTATTTTAAACAAAAAAGTAAGAATAAAACAACAACAAAAAAAAGTGTTGAGAAAAAAAGAGCAGAAGTAAAATAAAGTGACAGTAGGGAGGCTATATATACAGTAAAATAAAGTGACAGTAGGGAGGCTATATATACAGGGGGGTACCGTTGCATAGTCAATGTGCGGGGGCACCGGCTAGTTGAGGTAGTTGAGGTAATATGTACATGTGGGTAGAGTTAAAGTGACTATGCATAAATACTTAACAGAGTAGCAGCAGCGTAAAAAGGGTGGGGTGGGGGGGCAGTGCAAATAGTCCGGGTAGCCATGATTAGCTGTTCAGGAGTCTTATGGCTTGGGGGTAGAAGCTGTTGAGAAGTCTTTTGGACCTAGACTTGGCACTCCGGTACCGCTTGCCGTGCGGTAGCAGAGAGAACAGTCTATGACTAGGGTGGCTGGAGTCTTTGACAATTTTGAGGGCCTTCCTCTGACACCGCCTGGTATAGAGGTCCTGGATGTCAGGGAGCTTTGCCCCAGTGATGTACTGGGCCGTACGCACTACCCTCTGTAGTGCCTTGCGGTCAGAGGCCAAGCAGTTGCCATACCAGGCGGTGATGCAACCAGTCAGGATGCTCTCGATGGTGCAGCTGTAGAATTTTTTGAGGATCTGAGGACCCATGCCAAATCTTTTTAGTCTCCTGAGGGGGAATAGGCTTTGTCGTGCCCTCTTCACGACTGTCTTGGTGTGTTTGGACCATGATAGTTCGTTGGTGATGTGGACACCAAGGAACTTGAAGCTCTCAACCTGTTCCACTACAGCCCCGTCGATGAGAATGGGGGCGTGCTCAGTCCTCTTTTTTTTCCTGTAGTCCACAATCATCTCCTTTGTCTTGGTCACGTTGAGGGAGAGGTTGTTGTCCTGGCACCACACGGCCAGATCTCTGACCTCCTCCCTATAGGCTGTCTCATCGTTGTCGGTGATCAGGCCTACCACTGTTGTGTCGTCGGCAAACTTAATGATGGTGTTGGAGTCGTGCCTGGCCATGCAGTTATGGGTGAACAGAGAGTACAGGAGGAGACTGAGCACGCACCCCTGAGGGGCCCCCGTGTTGAGGATCAGTGTGGCAGATGTGTTGTTACCTACCCTTACCACCTGGGGGCGGCCCGTCAGGAAGTCCAGGATCCAGTTGCAGAGGGAGGTGTTTAGTCCCAGGATCCTTAGCTTAGTGATGAGCTTAGAGGGCACTATGGTGTTGAATGCTGAGCTGTAGTCAATGAATAGCATTCTCACGTAGGTGTTCCTCTTGTCCAGGTGGGAAAGGGCAGTGTGGAGTGCGATAGAGATTGCATCATCTGTGGATCTGTTGGGGCGGTATGCAAATTGGAGTGGGTCTAGGGTTTCTGGGATTATGCTGTTGATGTGAGCCATGACCAGTCTTTCAAAGCACTTCATGGCTACAGACGTCAGTGCTACGGGTCGGTAGTCATTTAGGCAGGTTATCTTAGAGTTCTTGGGCACGGGGACTATGGTGGTCTGCTTGAAACATGTTGGTATTACAGACTCAGTCAGGGACATGTTGAAAATGTCAGTGAAGACACTTGCCAGTTGGTCAGCACATGCTCGGAGTACACGTCCTGGTAATCCGTCTGGCCCTGCGGCCTTGTGAATGTTGACCTGCTTAAAAGTCTTACTCACATCGGCTACGGAGAGCGTGATCACATAGTCGTCCGGAACAGCTGGTGCTCTCATGCATGCTTCAGTGTTGCTTGCCTCGAAGCGAGCATAGAAGTGGTTTAGCTCGTCTGGTAGGCTTGTGTCACTGGGCAGCTCGCGGCTGTGCTTCCCTTTGTAGTCTGTAATAGTTTTCAAGCCCTGCCACATCCGACGAGCGTCAGAGCCAGTGTAGTATGATTCAATCTTAGACCTGTATTGACTCTTTGCCTGTTTGATGGTTCGTCGGAGGTCATAGCGGGATTTCTTATAAGCGTCCGGGTTAGAGTCCCGTTCCTTGAAAGCGGCAGCTCTACCCTTTTGCTCAGTGCGGATGTTTCCTGTAATCCATGGCTTCTGGTTGGGGTATGTACGTACGGTCACTGTGGGGACGACATCATCGATGCACTTATTGATGAAGCCAGTGACTGATGTGGTGTACTCCTCAATGCTGTCTGAAGAATCCCGGAACATGTTCCAGTCTGTGCTAGCAAAACAGTCCTGTAGCTTAGCATCTGCGTCATCTGACCACTTTTTTATTAGCCGAATCACTGGTGCTTCCTGCTTCAGTTTTTGCTTATAAGCAGGAATCAGGAGGATAGAGTTATGGTCAGATTTGCCAAATGGAGGGCGAGGGAGAGCTTTGTATGCGTCTCTGTGTGTGGAGTAAAGGTGGTCTAGAGTTTTTTCCCCTCTGGTTGCACATTTAACATGCTGGTAGAAATGAGGTAGAACGGATTTAAGTTTCCCTGCATTAAAGTCCCCGGCTACTAGGAGCGCTGCATCTGGATGAGCATTTTCCTGTTGATTAATGGCCTTGTACAACTCATTCAGTGCAATCTTAATGCCAGCATTGGTTTGTGGTGGTAAATAGACAGCTATGAAAAATATAGATGAAAACTCTCTTGGTAAATAGTGTGGTCTACAGCTTATCATGAGATACTCTACCTCAGGCGAGCAAAACCTAGAGACTTCCTTAGTATTTGATTTTGTGCACCAGCTGTTGTTTACAAATATACAGAGACCGCCACCCCTCGTCTTACCCGAGTCTGCCGTTCTGTCCTGCCGATGTAGCGTATAGCCTGCTAGCTGAATGTTGTCATTGTTGTCGTTCAGCCACGACTCCGTGAAACATAAGATATTACAGTTTTTAATGTCCCGTTGGTAGGATAACCGTAATCTTAAATCGTCCATTTTATTCTCAAAAGCTTGAACGTTGGCTAATAGGATTGATGGGAGAGGCAGTTTACTCGTTCGCCGTCGGATCCTTACAAGGCACCCGGATCTGCGTCCACGATATCTCCGTCTCTTCCTCACGCGAATGACGGGGATCTGGGCCTTGTCGGGAGTCTGTAGAATATCCTTCGCGGACGCCTCGTTGAAGAAAAAGTCTTCGTCCAACGCGAGGTGAGTAATCGCTGTCCTGATATCCAGAAGCTCTCTTTGGTTATAAGAGACGATGGCAGAAACATTATGTACAAAATAAATTACAAATAACGCGGAAAAACACACATAATAGTACAATTGGTTAGAGGGCTGTAAAACGGCAGCCATCTTCTTCCGGCGCTGTATTTGTCAATATCTGTTTTTTGCTTTGCTCTTAGGAACAGGGCACCATTGAAAGGAGTGATTTCTGGGGTAGCGTTAAGTGTGGAGGTGGAGAAATTGAAGATGAAGATTCCTGGTGTTTGTGATTCCCGCCGTTTGGTGGGACGCAGACCCGGTGGTGAGCGTGGTGAAACATATGAGTCAATCCTTTTGAGATTTGAGTCTTTACCAGAGAAAGTCATGTTATGATATATCAGTTATATTGATTCAAGCTTTTGTGGCAAATCCATAAATTCAGGTGCAACGTTTATGGTCATTTCGCAGCAGTTTGTGGGAGGGAAATTCCAATATGTTTTATGTGTGCGGAAGAGAATGGGATAAAGGATTGTTCTGGTGAATAAAGTGTTTGTCAACTGTTGGGATGCCCATGTTGCTGGGGATCGGAAGTGTCCGGTGCGAGAGAGGCAGGTTGAGGTGCCTAGAGTCAGAGTAGTGCAGAAGGTGTCGTATCCTGAGACAGTGAAGAAAGTAGAGGAGGATGGGTCAAGGGTGAGAGATCCTGAGAGGATCCCTGTGAGTACTAGATCTGTGCCAGCACAGAGGGATAGGCCAACGAGTGATATATGCTTCAGTAAAGTTAGCTTCTTGCAGTTCATAGCAATGGTTATCAACTGTACCGCACAAATGGAACGTAAATCAAATAAAAAATATGTTGTGGTGGCAGTTGCAGAGAAGTATTTGGGCATACAAGATTAGACTTCAGAAGAGTTACAGGGTGTGTTGAGTGGTGGTGTCCCGTCCTCCCAGGCCGTTGGCATGGTGCAGGAGCAGATAGGGTCAAAGTAGTGGAATGGGGTAGTGGGTATTTAATGAGTGTAGGGTTTGTTGGAAGGTTTTTAATTAAATGTTCCTCTCCCCTTTTCCCATTTTGTATCACAAAGTAAAATAGATTATAGTCCAGTTGGGGGCGTTAATGCAACATATTGGATGCCAACCGCCGTTAAACTCCAAAGAAGAAGAAACGTTATATTATGGCAATGTACAGTGTTGTAACGATGTCTCTCCCTCTCTCATTCCATCACTTTTGCAGTAGTTGGTTGTGTGGGTCTCTGTCTGTCAGCACCCCATTCATAACCAATTGTTGATGGATATTTATAGAGCTCTGATCAGGACGACAATTGATTACTGGTGTACAGTTTATGGAACAGAGGTAAAGACTTGGCTTCAGAAGCTGGACAGAATCCAGTATATAGCTTTAAGGATATGTATTGGTGCATTTAAATCAACATCCGTATGTGTCTTACTGGTGGAGGCAGGAGAGATGCCTTTGGATATACAGCATAAAAAATTGTCATTATCTTATTGGGTTGAAAGGCTGTGAGGTTGAGCATCCCACTGCTACTGTTCTAGATGACTGTTGGGAATATACTAGTAGACAAGGCAGTGGTTTTGGTTGGACAGTTGGAAAGCTTGCTGATGAGAGTGGTTTGAGGGAGTTGGCCCTTCTGTGGTGATAGGGGATGTTCCTCCATGGTTACTCCCAGACCCTGTTGTTGATCTAACCTTGGTAGAGAAAAGGAAAGATTGGTCTGAAGTCAGTGATATAGTGAAACTGGTTGACAATTACATTGGTAGAAGTTTTTATGCTTTATGCTTTTCTACTGCTTTTCACAGATGGATCCAAGGACCCAGATAGTGGGCTCACAGGAGCAGGCGTTTACATTCCTGAATTTGATGTGCAGATATGTAGAAGACTAACAGATGAACTGTCAGTATACTCAGTTGAACTGTTGGCGATTATAGTTGCCCTCCAGTGGGTGGAGGACGTACAACCTGTTAAAATTATAGTATGGTCAGATTCTCTGTCTGTATTGAATAGTTTATCATCTGGTAAATATAATAGGAGTGACCTGCTATTGGAGGTATTAATGTTATTATGGAGAATTGAGAGAATGGGTTTAGTAGTGAGATTCTGCTGTGCCCCAGCACATTCGGGTGTGGAAGGGAATGAAATTGTAGACCAGTTAGCTAAAAGAGCTTTGAAACGAGATATAATTGATATTAATGTTCCACTTGGTAGAGGTGAGGCCAAATGTAAGATCAGAGCCATTTTGATAGATGTGAGGCAGAAGAGATGGTACTCTGAGCACAAGGGCTGGCATTTATATGAATAGTTCACAGTTTTACAGAAACGTCGATGGACCAAGATTCAAAAGTCAGATTAGGAAGGAAGAGGTGGTGTTTACTCGATTGCGCATAGGACATTGTACATTGATCTCGCCATTACATCTGGTTGGCAAGCATGTGAATGGTTTGTGTCTGGAAGGTATGGTCGATGAAACGGTGGAGCATGTGTTGTTATATTGTTGTAAGTGTGTTGAAGAGAGGGAAAGATTGAAGTGTAGGGTCATTGAGGTTGGACGGGGTTGTGGGGGTTTGGAAAGGATTGTGGTTCGTGAGGAGGGCTACTATTCTTTTTTCTTTTGGTTCTTGCCTTTTTTCTGAATGTATTTTCTCATGGTGGAGGGTTTGTTTATTAGTGTCCACTGTTTATCGTTTAGAGTTGAGGGGGGAGTAGGGGTAGTTTGTTAGGGCGGCGTGATGGCCTCAACCGAGTGGAGAAGAAACGCTGTCGCTTCGGGTGCGTTCCGGAGAAAGGTGTGGAGGAAGTTTTGCTCATGGTCGGCGAACAGGTTGGAGCAGAACATCTGCACTCTGCATCCAGAATGAACAAGGCGGTGGTTGTGTTAATGAAAAAGGTTTGTCTTGTTGTGAGTGGGATTTTTGTGAGGGGTGTGTTGGTTCAGATGTCGCCTCTTTCGACAAGAGTTGTGGTGGCTAATCTGCCTCCGTTTATTACTTACGAACAGAACGCAAGTAGTTGGTTCGTTTTGGTAAATTTGAAAGTGGTTTTCGTGTGCTCTCGGCTGGGTGCCAAGCGGAAGCCGTTAAACATGTCTCTTTTCGTAGACAAGTGTTTGTTTCTTAACAAACTTCAAGGTTACGCAGGGGAGGGGTGGAACGCAGGGTTTGCTAGCACAGATAGTTTTGGGTGTTTCTAGTGTGGGGATGTAGGACATAATGCTAATGCAGACAAGCCGGCAGCGGGGGCTAGGACTAGGCTGGACACAATACATTTTAACGCCTTTTTCTGATAAAACTACTTCATTGCATCCGCCATGGAGCCCAGTTTCATAATATTACCATATGTCCCAGATGCTTGCCGTAGTTTAGAAATAATAGGACATGTTTAACCCTGCCAGCTCCTATTAGTTGTTTTGAGCTCTGTGGCACCAACTCGCCTAATGAAAGTTCTATTCCCAGCCCATTGTTCTGCGTCACAATGCCAGCTTCACTATTGTTGGTAATGAGACCAGCCCCTATTAACATTGTAGCTTTACCTCAGGTAACTTATTATTAACAAGGTTATGACTACTTGGTGAGCAAACTCACTGTTCACCTGGGTACACCTTGTGGTGACCCACAGTGCTACGTATGGTTGGCGCAGAGGCAATCAAACAATAAACATTTTCTGGTCACGGTTAATCATTTTCTTTCAGAAAAAGGTGTATAACCTAACCAAAACGCATGTCTGTCCTCTTTTTCAAGATGTGGCTGATTTTAAACAGCCAGAATATATTTTTTCAATTAAGAAATAACTTTTTATTTTTTTTAAAGCATTTATTGTTTCTATATTACTGCTGGGTAATTTGATATGCGTCGAAATCTGTAAGTTCGTAGGCATTGAATTGAGCGAATGCTGCGCAGGTTCACTGAGTTGTAAACTAAATGGATAGGTGTAGCTCATTGATTTATAGATCTGACACAGTTGCTACCTCAGATAATGAGCCTAGCAAGTGTCGTGAATGAGGTAGTAGTACCCACAGAAGGCCACAGGGAGCAGCAAGAGGGCTATAAACCTATTCATTTTCTTTTTGCTTTAAATACCCTAAACCTAACAATCAATCAATCAAATGTGTTTATAAAGTCCTTTTTACATCAGCAGATGTCACAAAGTGCTATACAGAAACTCTAACCCTACTTATAACCTATTTTAGCCTTAACTCTAACCCCTAACCCTAATTCTAGGGTAGGGTAGCCTAGAACACGTTTTATAAACTTTTTTAGTAATAATTTTATGTTAGTAAATTCCATTATAGTACTAAAAAGCATTTATTGTTATTTTTTTTTTAAATAAAACCTATGTAACCTTTATTAGTCATTTTATTATATGTATTATTGCAAGGCAGAACACTTGATAAACAACACATTTGTTTTATTTTTTAAATGTGGTTTGAACTGGGTGTGACCTAGTAACCTCTATGTGAAAGTCCAGCAATTGGCATGTATTAGGTGGGGCAGGTTTGAGACTGATCTACAGAATTAATTAGAAAAATACACTTTATTTCTCAGCTGCCTCACCAATGTCTTTACGTGAATTAATAACTTTTAATTGCTAAATATTTCCAATAGATGGCTGCATAAGACCACAATGCATCAGTTATAAGCTACAAGCATAAAATGCAACCAAAGACTATGTCCTATGATTTTCTAAAAAGGTCACTCATTACTTTACAGTTAGCTATATATCTCGTATTAGGCCTGTGTTGCTTTTGGGAGAGCAACAAAATATTAACTCTAGCAGGTATTGAACACCGGCCAAATAATCACTAGTCAGATGCGCTAACCTCAACCCTAGTAAACATGCATTATGACATCATCTTAATATCTCATATATTCCAACCCAAAACCATCGCGGTTAGAAAATGTACCTCAACATGCCCCTCGCTTGTGCTAGAAGGCAGAGTGCTCGCTGCCGCTGACGGCACAAGCTTTTTGCGGGGCTTGTTGAGTTGGCTACTTGTTGGAGAAGGCAGAGTGGCTCTGTGCTGGTTGATGAATTTGACAATGAATGTACTAGAAAAATACATATTTGTCGACCAGAGGTGACTGAATTAATGTTCGCGCTTTTTGATAATTGTTATAGTAATGAGGTATAATTTTAAAACATGAGCATAAAAACAGGTAATAATAAACATGAATCATCATTATATTACTTCACAGTAATGTGTTTTCAGTCCTTCCTCTTGCGTTAGCAGTGTGGAAAGGGACAGTAAAAAGCTCAGGCAGGAGTTTTCCTGTGAGGTGGAGTGGTGGTGTATCCAGGGAGAGAACTAAACTAATCTTCTGAAATGTAATGCATGGTCTTATGCTGCCATCTATTGGAATTATTTAGCAACTGCAGTAGTACTGAATAAAGTGTATATCCTTACTAAGTATATCCTTACTAAAGTAGTAATTACTCAAAATTGCTAAATATAAAATGTTCTAGTTCATTTGATCACTTACAACCATAAAATAACAATTCATAGCATAACAAACAATGAAACTGACATAAACCAAAAACACCATACATTTAGTTAATTATTTAAAAAATAATATATATACAGTGGGGAAAAAAAGTATTTAGTCAGCCACCAATTGTGCAAGTTCTCCCACTTAAAAAGATGAGAGTCCTGTAATTTTCATCATAGGTTCACGTCAACTATGACAGACAAATTGAGAAAAAGAAATCCAGAAAATCACATTGTAGGATTTTTAATGAATTTATTTGCAAATTATGGTGGAAAATCAGTATTTGGTCACCTACAAACAAGCAAGATTTCTGGCTCTCACAGACCTGTAACTTCTTATTTAAGAGGCTCCTCTGTCCTCCACTCGTTACCTGTATTATTGGCACCTGTTTGAACTTGTTATCAGTATAAACGACACCTGTCCACAACCTCAAACAGTCACACTCCAAACTCCACTATGGCCAAGACCAAAGAGCTGTCAAAGGACACCAGAAACAAAATTGTAGACCTGCACCAGGCTGGGAAGACTGAATCTGCAATAGGTAAGCAGCTTGGTTTGAAGAAATCAACTGTGGGAGCAATTATTAGGAAATGGAAGACATACAAGACCACTGTAATCTCCCTCGATCTGGGGCTCCACGCAAGATCTCACCCCGTGGGGTCAAAATGATCACAAGAACGGTGAGCAAAAATCCCAGAACCACATGGGGGGACCTAGTGAATGACCTGCAGAGAGCTGGGACCAAAGTAACAAAGCCTACCATCAGGAAAACACTACGCCGCCAGGGACTCAAATCCTGCAGTGCCAGACGTGTCCCCCTGCTTAAGCCAGTACATGTCCAGGCCTGTCTGAAGTTTGCTAGAGTGCATTTGGATGATCCAGAAGAGGATTGGGAGAATGTCATATGGTCAGATGAAACCAAAATATAACTTTTTGGTAAAAACTCAACTCGTCGTGTTTGGAGGACAAAGAATGCTGAGTTGCATCCAAAGAACACAATACCTACTGTGAAGCATGGGGGTGGAAACATCATGCTTTGGGGCTGTTTTTCTGCAAAGGGACCATGATGACTGATCCATGTAAAGGAAAGAATGAATAGGGCCATGTATCGTGAGATTTTGAGTGAAAACCTCCTACCATCAGCAAGGGCATTGAAGATGAAACGTGGCTGGGTCTTTCAGCATGACAATGATCGCAAACACACCGCCCGGGCAACGAAGGAGTGGCTTCGTATGAAGCATTTCAAGGTCCTGGAGTGGCCTAGCCAGTCTCCAGATCTCAACCCCATAGAAAATCTTTGGAGGGAGTTGAAAGTCCGTGTTGCCCAGCGACAGCCCCAAAACATCACTGCTCTAGAGGTGATCTGCATGTAGGAATGGGCCAAAATACCAGCAACAGTGTGTGAAAACCTTGTGAAGACTTACAGAAAACGTTTGACCTGTGTCATTGCCAACAAAGGGTATATAACAAAGTATTGAGAAACTTTTGTTATTGACCAAATACTTATTTTCCACCATCATTTGCAAATAAATTCATTAAAAATCCTACAATGTAATTTTCTGGATTAATTTTTCTCATTTTGTCTGTCATAGTTGGCATGTACCTATGATGAAAATTACAGGCCTCTCTCATCTTTTTAAGTGGGAGAACTTGCACAATTGGTGGCTGACTAAATACTTTTTCCCCCCACTGTATTTAGATGGGTGACATTACCTGCCAAAGTAACACCCCCTTAACATATAAACAGACACTGGACACACACTGAAAATGAGCTTTTTTTATATAAATCTGCTAGCTCTCAAAATAGCCTTTGCTTTGCTGAGCAGTTAGTTTTCAGGAGTGTGCTGCCTGCCTGCCTTCAGAGGAGTCTGTCTGTGAATAATGTAAAGTTAATAAGTTATTGCCACGCTTTCACAGAGGCCTAGTTTACATTTACATGTGAGTCATTTAGCAGACGCTCTTATCCAGAACGACTAGGGTTAAGTGCCTAAATCTGTCGATGTACAAAGGGTACAGATTTCTCACCTAGTCGGCTCGGGGATTCTGACCAGCCACCTTTCGATTACTGCCCAACGCTCTTAACCGCTAGATTAAGAGCGTCTGCTAAATGACTCACATGTAAATGTAAACAAAATGTAAACAATCCACAAAAAGGCAAATGGTCGTAGATAAATGGTGAACTGGTTAAATAAAAGACTGCTCTTAGAACTTTCAGACTGCCATTGTTTTGGGGAAATAGGGACATGTCTGTCTATTTCACAAATTATCTTAAATATATGTATATTTTTTTTTTTCGGGGGGAATGGATCAGCTTAATATTGCAGATAGATTGTATCTTCTATCAATGTAATTGTCTGCATCACTTCCAATCCCCCATGTTTTATTTTATTTGTTATATATATATTCCCCTTTATTACTTTTCAACCCCACCATCCTTTCCCTACTTGGAGTAAATTAGTGAACAACAACGCCCAGGCCTCTACTTCCGGTCTATACTTACTATCTACACCTTATGGACAGAGTTAATTTTACAATAATTCTATATATATATATATATATATATATATATATATATATTATTAATTTTTTTGCTCCTGAACTTCTTCTACTCTCAACCTCTCCGATCATTTTCATGATGTCAATCCGGTTTGCTTCTAAATGCCATATCTTTCTAACTGTGCTCTTTCCCAAAAGCTCCCAACATACAACCTATATACTTATTATGGACACAGTATGCTTACATTATTAGCTATCTTAGTTATTATTTGTTGTTATTTGTTATTAGTCCCATCCTTCAACTCTATTCAATACCTCCCATCTATCTCTTAACACCATCCATATAGGATTTCTATTTGCCATATATATTTCAACCGTACTGTGATGTTTTACAAAAGTTCTGAACCTTTCTATTCTCATTGCTTCTACAGATTGTGAATTAAAAATAAACATTTTTGCTAAAAGTATTATTATATTATTGATTGATTGACTATGACTTTTCAGATCACCCAGTAATGCTATCTGCAAGGTTAGTTCCAGGTAAATATTGCAATCCTTTAGCCATTCCTGGACCTGTGTCCAAAAACAAGCTACAAATGGACAGAACCAAAACAAATGATCTAATCATTCTATCTCTTCACAGCAAAATCTGCAGAGCTGGGAAGATTGTATCCCCCATATAAATAACATTCTATTGGTAGCAAGAATTTTATATAATAATTTAAATTGAAAGATTCAAATTTTTGAATCCGGTGTCGTTTTGCGTGTCAGTTCATAAATACTATGCCATGGGATCGGTACGTCAAAGATCTCTTCCCAACTATTTTGCAATCTATATGGGACGGCTGTCAATCCTTTGGTCCTTAAGTGAAACTGATATACTTTTTTATTTATCACAGTTTTCCTTAACCAATTATGTTCTTTAATGCAAGGCCGACAGACAAGTTCCTTACTTTCTCCCCCTTCAACTTTCCTCTTCCACTTTTGCGGTAAGGCTGCAATTATGTGGTTGTAATTTTGGGTAGAGCAGACATTTCCATATGTTTTTGTTAGCTGCATGTGTGACATAACTCCACCAGTCCTACCGATGATATCATTTACGAAGATTATACCTTTTTTAAACATTCTGTCAAAAAATAAAGTTTTTTTGTCAATTAGAATATTTGAATTTAACCACAATATTTGTTGCATTATTTGTTCTGTCGTTTCTGGAGGATTAAATTGAAATTGCAACCAACTTTCTATGGCTTGTTTTAGAAATAGTGACATTTGGGAGATTATTTCCTTTTCAAATAACTGAAAGTGAGAGGTTGTAATCTGAATAAAGGGAAAAAGGCCTTTCTTGAACAGTGGGTGAGACAATCTTACTAATTTGCTTGAGAACCAGTTCGGATTTAAGTATAACTTTTGGATGACTGAAGATTTTAGTGATAGGTCTAATGCTTTAATATTTAATAATTTCTGTCCTCCGAATTCATATTCATTATATAAATATGCTCTTTTAATTTTGTCTGGCTTGCCGTTCCAAATAAAATTGAATATTTTTTTCTCATATAATTTAAAAAACTGTTTGCTAGGCGTAGGCAAGACCATAAGCAAATAGGTAAACTGGGATAATACTAAAGAGTTAATCAGGGTGATTTTTCCACAAATTGACAGGTATTTTCCTTTCCATGGTAGTAAGATCTTATCTATTTTTGCTAACTTTCTATTAAAATGTATTGAAGTGAGATCATTTATTTCCTTTGGGATATGTATTCCGAGTATATCCACATCACCATCAGACCATTTTATTGGTAAACTACATGGTCATGTAAATATTGTATTTTTTAGTGATCCAATACGTAATATAGTACATTTGTCAAAATTTGGTTTTAATCCAGAGAGGATAGAAAATGTATCTAGATCCTCTATGAGGCTCTGGAGGGATTCTAGTTGTGGCTCTAAAAGAAAACATGAATCATCTGCATACAATGACACCTTTGTTTTTAAGCCCTGTATTTCTAATCCTCTGATATTATTATTGGATCTGATTTTAATAGCTAACATCTCGATGGCCACAATAAATAGATATGCCGATAGTGGACAACCTTGTTTCACTCCTCTTGACAGTTTAAAACTTTCTGAGAAATAGCCATTATTTACTATTTTACACCTAGGGTTACTATACATGATTTTGACACATTTTATAAGAGATTCTCCAAAATTGAAATGCTCCAGGCATTTATATATAAATCCCAGTCGAATTTTATCAAATGCCTTTTCGAAGTCTGCTATTAATAGCAGGCCTGGTTTCCCATATTTTCCATAGTGTTCTATTGTTTCCAATACTTGCCTTATATTATCTCCAATGTATCTTCCATGTAAAAAACCTGTCTGATTAGAATGAATAATATCCGACAATACCTTTTTAATTCTATGCGCTATACATTTTGCTAGGATTTTTGCATCACAACACTGAAGTGTAAGGGGCCTCCAATTTTGTAAATGGACTGGATCTTTATATTTTCCACTTGTATCCTGTTTCAGTAATAATGAGATCAGACCTTCTTCTTGAGTGTCAGATAATCTACCATTTACATAGGAGTGGTTAAAACATGCTAATAACGGTCCTCTTAGTATATCAAAAAAGGTTTGGTATACCTCGATTGGTATGCCATCCAACCCTGGAGTTTTCCCGGACTTTAAGTCTTTAATTGCATCCAGAAGTTCCTCCTCTGTAATTTCACCTTCACATGAGTCTTTCTGTGTGGCTGTTAATTTGACATTATCAATAGAAAAAAATCTCTACAATTAGCTTCAGTTAGAGGAGATGGAGGCGACTGAAAAGAAAACATATGCTTAAAGTACTTTGTTTCTTCCTTCAAAATATCATTAGGTGAATTATGGGTGACTCCATCAATTGTAACCAGTTTCATTAAGTTATTTTTGGTAGCATTCCTATGTTGAAGATTAAAAAAGAATTTTGTGCATTTTTCCCCATATTCCATCCAGTTTGCTTTATTTTTATAATATATTACACTTGATCTTTCTTGAATAAGTTTTTCCATTTCTTTTTGTTTCTCCTCTAATTTATTCTGAGCCTCTATGTTACAGTTTTTATTGCCATCTATCTGTTCTGTTAGACTTTCTATTTCCTTTCTTAGTATAAACTCTTTTGACCTAATTGCTTTTGTTTTCGAGATGAGTACTGAATTGCATGGCCTCTAAAGGCACATTTAAAGGTGTCCCATACAATAAGGGGATTCGCTGTACCTATGTTATGTTGGAAAAAGTCAGTTATAAATTCCTTTGTTCTAATTATAAATAAATTATCATCCAATAGGCTTTGATTAAATTCCCAATATTCTCGCCCACGTGGAAATTCAGTCAGAGTAATGTATATGCCTATTATATGATGGTCCGACCGCATTCTGTCCCCTATCAACACTTTTTTTTACTTTTGGTGCCAACGAGAATGAGATAAGTAAGAAGTCAAGACGACTAGCTTGATTCAGTCTCCGCCATGTATATCTCACTAGATCAGCATATATAAGCCTCCATATATCTACTAGTTCTAATGTATCCATGACATTCACAATTTCCTTAAGAGCATGTGGGTGATTGTTTGTGGTGTGATTTCCTTTTCGGTCCATTGAGCTATTTAAAACAGTATTATAATCCCCCACCATAATAATATTGTCTTGAGTTGCTTGCAGGCTTGATAATTTATTATATATATTGTCAAAGAATTGTGGATCATCATTATTTGGTCCGTAAAGGTTAATGAGCCATATCTGTTTATGGTCCAATACCATATTTAAAATAATCCATCTACCTTGCGTATCTATTTGGACAATTTGCACATTCGGATCGAAATTACTATTAATTAATATCATCACCCCTTTTGAATTTCTTTGCCCATGGGAGAAGTATATTCCCCCCCCCCCCCCATTATTTTTTCCACGCTACTTCATCTCGAATTGTTGAATGAGTTTCCTGTATACAATAGATATTATATTCCTTCTCTTTGAGCCATGTAAATATTGTTCTTCTTTTGTTATTATCAGCTAAGCCATTACAATTATAACTGGCTATACTTATTTCACCATACACCATAATGAGATACAAGTTTCAAGTCTATTTATCATTATATATGTTTGTAAATTTACCAATAAAAAATAGCGTAATGATTGAGTGTCCATATAGCTGTACCGTGATATTTGCATTGCTACGGAGTAACGCTTCAATTGTTCTCCACTAATTCCCCCGCTAAAGCCCCTCCCCATCCCAAGTTGAGCCGTCATCCCAGTGATCAGCATCCCACCCACGTCCCTCCGTATCCCTAAGGCCCAGAGAGGCCAGGACCCATCCATCGAAAACAGCACACAGTGCCACCCACAAAACAGAAGCAGGTTAACCGCCAAAAGCATTTCCAATGCTTTCACCTCTATATATATATATATATATCTATATAACTATTATTATTTTTTTAATTATGCATATCCTATTTTCCATCATTATCAATTAATATGCGTAATAATGTCGGCAGTTCACGCATAGGATTCTAACATATAACCCGGATTGCCATTGTATTACATTTAATTCATTGACAAGCAATTATTATCCTAGCAAATAATTCCTGCGGTCCATCCCATACCCCCCCCCCCAACATCCCGACCCCCCCACAACAGATGCCAGACAAGCACACACGCACATACTCACATACTCCAACACACTCAACCCCCCTCCTCCACAATCCACCATAAAATCCGATACTCAACGGCTTTTATATCCCAGAGCCCAACTCGAGACATAACTTGATCTACGAGTGCACATACAGTTAAAGCTGATTGAGAAAGCATGTAGATTGAGCAGAAATTGATAACAATGTGAGATTTGATTAATCTACTTAATCTATGTCAAGTCCTAGGTGATGGAGATCAGATCCACCCTCTTCACCTGAGACACAAACACTCTGATCCCCTGTTGTAACCATTTTCCCAAGCATCTCCATGCGGTCAGACCTTTGATTATTTTGTGCCACCTGGGCCACAATGATAAACCCCTCTCTGATTGTCCGAGTGTGACCCCCTCCCCATGGGTTACTGCAGCCAGTGTTGCCAGCACTGCCACTACCTGGGTGGGCGTACCCCACCGGAATCCCCACCGGCTAGGTAAAAGGTCGTCAAGGTTCTCATTAGCAGCTTTGGGAATTTCCTTGTATATTATGCTCTCCCATCAGGGGGCTCTGGCTTTGTAGGACCAACCCTGCCAGGCAGGCTCAGAATCTTGAGGGGGCGGTGCTGCTCAAGTAGGTCTCTGACCGCATTTATTTCTCTGTTTAGGCTGCATATTCACAGCAGGTCCATAAAATAGATGGGAACTTCTCTTTGGTGTATGGGTCACTCAGGTGGGTGTCCAGGTTATAGGGTTAGGGATCTTTCCATCATGATAGGACAATGAATAATTAGATTAGATGTATACTATATTTAAAAATGTATATCCCTAATCTACACAAAATTGAAAGCTCTCTCTCTCACTACCCCTGTTCATAGACCCCCGGTCGGCTCTGGGATATACAACCATTTCCCCTCTCACTCACTTAACGCCGCACCTTTTCAAACACAAAAATGCACACCACATGGTTGACTGCGGAAGAAATGGGCCGAGCGTGCAAACGCACCCGCATCCACATCTGCCGCAAGGGGAAAAGGACGCCAGAGAGAACACAGGACCAACCACAACAACCATCCGCCAAAACAACAACCTCCCGCCAAAAAAGCCATGTTCTAATTATTTGTATTTAAAGATGTATTATTCTGCTTGTTATATCGTTTTATCCATTTATAAAATACTATACTTACTATAAATGTTATTTAATATTACAATCCCTATCATTGCTAGTATTGGGTGCTCCATTATTTGACTCCTCTATTACAACTTTTAGAATAGTCATGGAGTAGTCTTTGTGTCTCTGAACATTTGGTTGTCAATATATAATTTATCCACCACTAGTGCAACACGTTTCCCTTTTAATCTGTTTTCCTTGAAGATTGGATACAGAACTTTGCGCCTTTCTACAATATATTGTGACGTCACGAGAGGCTACACAGCTTTCAGCGGGATTGCTCAAGTAGTGCAAGGAGACAAGGTTCGAACAAAACAAGGATTTTATTAAAGGTCTTGGGAAATTAACGAAAATATAACAATATTCTGTTCTCTTGTGGCTCCTTAAGGGTTAACAGTTCAGGGATGTCTCTTCCACATCCAAAATCATAATTCTCACTCGCTCAGATAACTTTTCCCCAGCCTTACTGTAGTCCACGTTGCAGCTAGTGGCCAACCCAGCAAAAAGTCCTTCCAAATGTCTCTCACGTATTTCCACAGGCGAATATATCCAAAGGTGAGTATTTCCCAAAGGTAAGTATCTCCAAATCCTTATATTCCTCATGGAAGTGGACGTGCAGCACTCTTGTCCTCCAGAGAGCCCAGGTTGGAGACTGTGTTTCTTCACCCCCCACACACACCCTCTCAGTGTGTCTCTTCCCTTCCCAAAACCTTCAGCTCATCAGCTCCTGATTTGTTTCAGCTGCGTGGGAAGATTGGCCATAGAGGGGTGGAGTTCCCGACCATACCAGCAGATGGAGCCATAGCTGTCTGGGTTTGCAGCCATCTCAGGGGGATGTAACGTCCCTCCAGGACACAGCCTCTCGTGACATCACACATCCCCCTCCTCGGGACCGACGTCCTCGTCGGGGTAAAGGCAGCGAAGAAGGCATCACGCCGGGAGAGGGCGTCCGCATTGCCGTGGTGCTTGCCAGCCCTCGGCTGTTTCCACTCCATCCAGTGAGTTGGTGCTGTGTTGTACAGTGCCGGTCTCCGGGGTCTCTCGGCTCTCACTCTCCTCTGTCTCGGCGAAGGACGCCAGCATGGAGCTGCTAGCACGATTCCTGTGACTGCTCTGCTGGGCCTCCCATACTGGCCTGTGAGAGGGGGAAGCTCTTGGGTGCCTGGGACGTCTTCTTCACTGGAGAACGGAGCACTTTCCTGGGCTGCGTTCTCTTCTCCCGTATCCGGACCAGTCTCTGTGTCGGTCTGGGCACCTGCCATCCCTATCAGAGCCCGGGCGGGAGTGAGTAATTCGGAGGATTGCACCGGAGCCTTCCCAGGATGAGTCTTGCCTCTCCGTTTCCGAGGTACTCGGGTTATCCTCTCCTGAGACTCTCTCCAGAGTGGGTAAAAGGCTGGGCAGTCTCGTCCAATTAGGACAGGGACGGGGAGGGAATCAACCACCCCCGCCGTCGTGTGTATGGTTCCCCGTGTGCTGGTCATTGTAAGTTCAGTCATGGGGTATTCTCTGGTGTCTCCATGGACACAGGAAACTGGGAGGACTTTCCCCGGGGTCAGACACGTTGGGCCCACCAAATCCTTACGCACCAGAGTGGCCCGGCTACCAGAATCTAGTAAGGCCTCCACATCATGGTGATTCACAGTTACCGGGCAGGTGGGGGGTCGATCTGGGCCGCCATCTACGACTCCCAAGAGCGAGGCAAAACGGTGTGTGGGTGCTGCGCTGGAGGACTCCGCAGTGGGCATAGGTTCATCGGCTGGTTTCCCACACTGCCAGGAGATATGTCCCATCTCCCCACACCGGTAACACTGTCGAGTTTCCCCCTCCTGGTGTACTCTTCTTGGACCCGCCTGGTTTCTGGCTCCCCCTGGAGCCGGGATAAGTCCTGACGTGGCTGGGTTCGAGACCTTGGGGTCCTTTGGACGGGTTCTTCCCATTTGTGGTGGGGGCGCACTCCTGGGGTCTTTTCGGGAAGCATTCAGCATCTCCGCTGTGGCCTGGTACTTTTCCACAGCTTCCACGGTCAGATCAGCCGTGGTCAAGGCCTGTTGACTGATGAACCGTTTTGCCTCATAAGGCAGGGCGCGTAGGTAACGATCCACCACAACGGCCTCCACCACCGCTGCTGCTGTATTCCTCTGCGGATCCAGCCATTTCCTTGCGATTCGGACAAGTTCATGCATCTGCGCCCGAGGAGGTTGGTCTGGTTGGAAGGTCCAGCTGTGAAAGCGCTGGGCCATACCAAACTTTGTGAGTCCATATCTGCTGAGGATCTCAGACTTCAGGGCATCATAGTCAGTAACCTGGTCAGGGCCCAGGTCCCGGACAGCATTCAGCGATTCCCCGGTTAGAAAGGGGGCTAACAGACCAACCCACTGTTGCTTGGGCCAGGCTTCCCTAGTGGCCGTGGCCTCAAATGCATGCAGGTATGCCTCAATGTCATCGGTAGCTCCCATCTTAGATATAAAGTCACTTGCCTTTATTGGGCGGGTATTTTGGACAACCATCTGTCTCTGCAACTGCAATTCCTCTGCCTTCAGAAGGTTGGCTTTCTTTTGCTCCTCCAAGAGAGCCATGTTTGCTTGCATCTGGGCTTGCTGGCCAGCAACAAGGGCTTTCAATATGTCCTCCATTTCAGTCGGCGGTGAGCCTACGGCCAACTTGGAAAACTGGGTGATCAAACCTTCTGTATCCTCCTCTGACATGCACTATTAACGCTTGAGCTTGCCCGTATTCTCCACCATCTGTGACGTCACGAGAGGCTACACAGCTTTCAGCGGGATTGCTCAAGTAGTGCAAGGAGACAAGGTTCGAACAAAACAAGGATTTTATTAAAGGTCTTGGGAAATTAACGAAAATATAACAATATTCTGTTCTCTTGTGGCTCCTTAAGGGTTAACAGTTCAGGGATGTCTCTTCCACATCCAAAATCATAATTCTCACTCGCTCAGATAACTTTTCCCCAGCCTTACTGTAGTCCACGTTGCAGCTAGTGGCCAACCCAGCAAAAAGTCCTTCCAAATGTCTCTCACGTATTTCCACAGGCGAATATATCCAAAGGTGAGTATTTCCCAAAGGTAAGTATCTCCAAATCCTTATATTCCTCATGGAAGTGGACGTGCAGCACTCTTGTCCTCCAGAGAGCCCAGGTTGGAGACTGTGTTTCTTCACCCCCCACACACACCCTCTCAGTGTGTCTCTTCCCTTCCCAAAACCTTCAGCTCATCAGCTCCTGATTTGTTTCAGCTGCGTGGGAAGATTGGCCATAGAGGGGTGGAGTTCCCGACCATACCAGCAGATGGAGCCATAGCTGTCTGGGTTTGCAGCCATCTCAGGGGGATGTAACGTCCCTCCAGGACACAGCCTCTCGTGACATCACAATATGTATTAATTTTAATGGTTTGAAGTTCTACATAATTTTAATCAAGATAACCTATTATTTCTAATGATGTTAGTTTGGGCAGCGTATTGCTGGTAGTTAAAACGTCCCAAAAACAACATGTACTCCTGGAGCTCTGAGGTCATCCCATTGTTTCCTTTAGGGGAAATATAGGTATGTCTCTTTATTTCACAAAATATCTCACAATGGTATATTTCAAGTCAGACTCCATTTTAATCAGGATAATCTCCTCTTTCTAATGACATCAGGTTGGGCTCTGCTGTCATTGATCACTAGACCAGAAATAGTCAGAAGTTTTTAAAAAAATCCTACTTCCTGGTAATGCAGACATAAGCACACTTGGCACCATCGAGGTGTGGATGTTTACTTTCTACACCAGTTGTTATTTATTACTTATTTTTTTCTGTTTCGTCCTAAGAACAGATTGTAGTGGTGAAATAAAAAGGTAAACATTTTTTGGTGCCATTTAGGGAAAATTGAATTCTAAGGATCATTCCAGTCAGAAGAGGCTCAGTGATGGTTCGCTTCAATTCATTTGCTTTGGCCTCACGCTAGTGTTCCAGCTCAGCCAATGTTCTTTGGCCGTTTTACAGCCTTCAGTGAATTTTGACTTGTTCTGTTGTCCAGCCTACTAGGACTCAGGGGGCAGAGGCTGGGAGGAGAGTAGAGCAGGGTCAAGTGGTGGTGGTACCAGGAAGGAGGAGAGTAGAGCAGGGTCAAGTGGTGGTGGTACCAGGAGGGAGGAGAGTAGAGCAGGGTCAAGTGGTGGTGGTACCAGGAGGGAGGAGAGTAGAGCAGGGTCAAGTGGTGGTGGTACCAGGAAGGAGGAGAGTAGAGCAGGGTCAAGTGGTGGTGGTACCAGGAAGGAGGAGAGTAGAGCAGGGTCAAGTGGTGGTGGTACCAGGAAGGAGGAGAGTAGAGCAGGGCCAAGTGGTGGTGGTACCAGGAAGGAGGAGAGTAGAGCAGGGCCAAGTGGTGGTGGTACCAGGAGGGAGGAGAGTAGAGCAGGGTCAAGTGGTGGTGGTACCAGGAAGGAGGAGAGTAGTGCATGGCCAAGTGGTGGTGGTACCAGGAAGGAGGAGAGTAGAGCAGGGCCAAGTGGTGGTGGTACCAGGAGGGAGGGGAGTAGAGCAGGTTCAAGTGGTGGTGGTACCAGGAAGGAGGAGAGTAGAGCAGGGTCAAGTGGTGGTGGTACCAGGAAGGAGGAGAGTAGTGCATGGTCAAGTGGTGGTGGTACCAGGAGGGAGGAGAGTAGAGCAGGGTCAAGTGGTGGTGGTACCAGGAAGGAGGAGAGTAGAGCAGGGCCAAGTGGTGGTGGTACCAGGAAGGAGGAGAGTAGAGCAGGGTCAAGTGGTGGTGGTACCAGGAAGGAGGAGAGTAGAGCAGGGTCAAGTGGTGGTGGTACCAGGAAGGAGGAGAGTAGAGCAGGGTCAAGTGGTGGTGGTACCAGGAAGGAGGAGAGTAGAGCAGGGTCAAGTGGTGGTGGTACCAGGAGGGAGGAGAGTAGAGCAGGGCCAAGTGGTGGTGCGCAGGCCGTGGAGAAAGCGGTGGTGGGGAGGTTGCAGCTGGGCTACATGAGCTGAGGCAGGTTTCTGTAGTAACAGAGACTCCGGTGGGCAAAGTCTTGGTGGGCTCATCCCAGGAAATATTGCCTGTCATTGGGGAAGAGGCACTGATCAGGGGGGAAGTGCAGGGAGGCAGAGACTGGGGAGGAGGAGGACAGTACCTTGCCAATGGAGGAGGAGGAAGAGGGGGGAGGTGAGTCTGCGGGAGCGGAGGAGAAGGCGGTCTCGTTTTCAGACGGCTCATTGGATCCAGAGCTGACAGCCAGTCAGGCTGAGGGCCCAGTATATACCGTAAGAGAACTTTCTAGGTTCCTGATGGAGACTAAAGCTGAAAAATAAGGTTCTGCTGGAGTCTTATTTTATTGATCCTGGAAGGTTTGTAAGGTCAGTACAACACGTGATGAAGAATTAGGGGTTTAGTGTCCTCTCACCCAGGAAGCGGTATAGGATGAGAAAATGGGTCATGGGTTCTTAAGGGCATGTCTTCAGAATCTGCTTAAATGGATGGTTTTTTCTGGCATGGTGGCTTTATGGGCTTCTCTACTGGTTTCTGATTGTGGTGTTTTCCCTCCCACCTCTTATGGAGATTTCACGGTTAGACTTCCTTAACATGAACGGCGGCAGAGACTGGGGGAATATGTCAAACCAAAACATTTAAACTTGATTTTTTTGCAAGAGACACAGAGTGATGTGATTAATTAAGTGTATTGGGGGTCTGGTGTAAGGGGGCGCAGGTGCTGAGCCATGGCACAAATCTTAGTGCAGTGGTAGCAAAAGAGGTGTGTAAGGGTAGGTTGTTAGTGGTTAGAGCCAAAATCAGTGACCTTGTCTTTGCTTTCCAAAATGTGTCTGCACCTAGTACAGGGCTCAGGTCTCTGTTTCACCAGGGCCCAGGCAGGTGTCCTATTGGAAATTCCATGTAAAGCTCTTCCAAGATGTCACTTTATGCTCAAGCTTCCAAGGCTTTTGGGAGAGGTGGGGACAGCAGAAGGGGGAGTAACTTCTGTTGTGGGGGAGAGGAGGGAGCCTGATGGGTGGGTAACTTCTGTTGTGGGGGAGATGAGGGAGCCTGATGGGTGGGTAACTTCTGTTGTGGGGGAGATGAGGGAGCCTGATGGGCGGGTAACATCTGTTGTGGGGAGATGAGGGAGCCTGATGGGTGGGTAACTTCTGTTGTTGGGAGATGAGGCCGCGGCTGTGGAGTTGTACTCTGATTTATAGAGGGCATAACTCTGTGATCCTGGGTGTTCTCAGGTTCTGCTCACAGACCTTTCCAAACTCTCTCTGTCACAGAGAATTGACATTTCCCTGGCCTTTCACAAACTCTCAGCTGCCGTCTCTCAGACAGTCTGCCTCTGATGTTTTTTTTAAAAGGTCTGGGAAATTATTGGACAGGACGTGTGTTGCGTGAGTGCGTCGGGGTGGGGGATCTGTCGCTAAGCTGTAGACAGGAGGCTTTGACTCTCCTGCACAAAAAAGCGGATTTGAGCGACATAAAGAACTGGAGGCCTGTGGCATTGCTCTGTGTGGACTATAAGATGGACGGGTAACTGTGTATCAGGACACCTAATCACAGACAATCTGTTCATAATCAGGAGAAAGCCTTTGATAGGGTCGACCATGAATATCTGTTCAATGTATTGCTTTGGTTGTGGGGAGAATTTTGTGGCCTGTGTTCAAATGTTGTACGCTGGGGCTTCATGTATGGTCAAGGTGTGGGGAGGGCTCAGTAGGCCAGTCTGGGTAGGGAGGGGCATTCACCAGGGATGCCCTCTGTCAGGGCAGCTATACACTCTTGTTATTGAGCCCTTTCTGGGCCTGCTACGCAGGAGGCTACAGGGAGTGTGGGAGACAGGCATAGGGTTGGGGACAGGCATAGCAGTGTCAGCATACGCTGATGACGTCTGTGTTGGTTAGGGATGAGCAGAACCTACAGGCCCTGGAGAATAGTTTGAGGGTGTACGAGGGGGCGTCTTCTGCTTAGGTAAACTGGGGTAAGAGTGAGGCTCTGTTATGTGGGGCATGGAGGGACAGGGCACCTCCGCAGCTTCCAGTGGGGTTGCAGTGGGGCTGTGAGTGGCTCAAGATGCTTGGGGTGTATCTGGGCTCGGAGGGTTGGGATAGGAAGAACTGGGAAGGAGTGTCACAAGCGGTGGTGTCGAGGCTGACGAAGTGGAGGTGGCTCATCTCCCAAGTGGCATACAGAGGGACGGTGCTGATCATCAACAACTTGGTGGCATCCTCTCTATGGCTTAAATTGGCCATTCTCAACGCCCCCGGTGGTCTGCTTGTGGACCTGCAGCGCAAGTTAGTGAATTTTTTCTGGTCAGGGTGGCAGCGTTCTGACTCAGCAGCACAGAGGCTACTGTACCGTACGGAGGTGGGCTGGAGGGAACCAGCATGTGCTCTGTTGAGGAGGGCTGGTGGTTTGGGGCTGGATCAGCAGATCTTCATCATGCGGCCGGAGAGACTCAATACAGCAGGGGTCTCTGATTTCTATGCTGCAGTACTGAGGGCTGGAGCAGCCTGAGGAGGGGCCACCACCGTTTCCACCACTGCAAGTGACAGCAGAGACTGGGGACTGGCAGGAGAGTCTGGAGGACTTACTGACTTTTAACACTCTGAGCCTGGGGGAGTTTGAGGAGGTGGGGGGTAAGGTGCTGTACACCCTCAGTGTCAAGGTTAGACACATCAGGAGCTTAGCGGGAGTGAAGGGGCATCAGTGGCAGGGGGTTGTGGGGGCTGAGAGCATGGCAGGGTATAGGTGGAGGGTGCTCTATAAGCTCCCAGTGCTGGAAAGGTCAGGGGTCGTCCAGTGGAGGGTATTACATGGAGCCCTGGACACCAATAGCTGGTTGACTCGGGTTGACCTGGGAGTTGGGGAGGGGTGTCCGTTTTCTGCAATGACAGACTGTTCATCATGTTTTTTCTGTGTTGCCAGGGTAATGCCATTACTGTTGACGCCTTAGGGTTGAGTTTGAGTTGTACAAAATGATCAACAGTGTGGAGATGTTTCAGGAGGTATGGGGGCTCAGGGGGGCTGTCTGTACGGCTGGAGAGGAGGGGTTGGATGGACGGTTGGAATGTGGTGCTGGTTGGTGTATTGTACTGTGGTGTTGGGTACTGGATAATGTGATTGTGTGGAGGTTGTGGTGGCACGCAATGTGCTTTTAGGAGGGGGGGTGTTAGTGTAATGAGGATGGCTCATTAAAGTAAGACAAGTCTCTCTCTCTCTCTCTCTTAACAGCGCTCTGCACAGGCAGCAGTGGAGGACAGTGATAAGATCTTTACTGAGCTGATCCGCTCCATTGAGAGAAGGCGCTCTGAGGTGAAGGAGCTGATCAGAGCCCAAGAGAAGGCTCAAGTGAGTCAAGCTGAAGGACTCCTGGAGCAACTGGAGCAGGAGATAGCTGAGCTGAGGAAGAGAAGCACTGAGCTGGAGCAGCTCTCACACACAGAGGATCCCATCCATTTCCTCCAGGTAACTCAACTGCCTTGATACATGTGATATGAAATTAACTTAATGTGAAACTCTCAATCATTTGGTTCTGTTCTCTCTCTCTCTCTCTGTCTCCAGAGTTATCAGTCTCTCTCCGGTACCATTGTATCTTCAGACTTACCCAGCATCGTTGTCCGTCCTCTTCAGTACTTTGGAGATGTGAGTAAGACTGTGTCTGAACTGAGAGAGAAACTAGAAGACGTCCTTAAAGGAGAATGGACCAAGATCTCCACTACAGGTGTGTTGAAAATAATAAGAACATCAACTTTAGACCATTGAATGTTCCCTACTAGTCATATACATGTGGAATATGGTATGATGATAACATTCCCTCTCTCTGTGAATGTGTTTATGTGTCTGTAGTGAATATAGTGGATGTTGTACTGCCTCCAGAGCCCAAGACCAGAGAACAGTTCTTACAATGTGAGTCTCTTTATTCTGAAGTAACTAACAGTCTCTTTTTACTGACACTCCTAACGATCCCTCTAGAAATATATAGCAATAATAGATCTAATCAAAGACTGGGTATCTACCTGACTCCTCATATTTCTCTGATTTGATCTCTGCTGTGCTCTAATCAAAGACAGGGTAGATACAGTATCTGACTTCACTTATTGTTCTAACTCCCCTCATTGGTCTCTGCTCTGCTCTTCTCCCAGATTCCTGTCAGCTCACACTGGACCCAAACACAGCATACACACTCCTCTCTCTGTCTTTAGGGAACAGAAAGATGACCAATACAGGCCAAGTCCAACCATATCCTGTTCATCCAGACAGATTCACTAACTACTATCAGGTTCTGTGTAGAGAGGGTCTGTCTGGACGCTGTTACTGGGAGGTGGAGTGGAGTGGGGTGTGGGTTTATACAGCAGTCTCATATAAAGACATCAGCAGAACAGGGACAGATGGTAGATTTGGATTCAATAACAAGTCCTGGAGTTTAGAGTACTATAGTGGTGGTTATTGTTTCAGACACAATAGTGTTGGGACTAAAGTATCAGGCCCTCAGTCCTCCAGAGTAGGAGTGGACCTGGATCACAAGGCAGGAACTCTGTCCTTCTACAGTGTCTCTGACACAATGACCCTCCTCCACAGAGTCCAGACCACATTCACTCAGCCCCTCTATCCTGGGTTTTGTCTCTATAATGGTACTGCTGAGCTGGTTAAACTGTAGTAGGGTCCACATAGATACTAGTCATGCTGGTGTAGTCTATAGCTGAGCTGGTTAAACTGTAGTAGGGTCCACATAGATACTAGTCATGCTGGTGTAGTCTATAGCTGAGCTGGTTAAACTGTAGTAGGGTCCACATAGATACTAGTCATGCTGGTGTAGTCTATAGCTGAGCTGGTTAAACTGTAGTAGGGTCCACATAGATACTAGTAATGCTGTTGTAGTCTATAGCTGAGCTGGTTAAACTGTAGTAGGGTCCACATAGATACTAGTCATGCTGGTGTAGTCTATAGCTGAGCTGGTTAAACTGTAGTAGGGTCCACATAGATACTAGTCATGCTGGTGTAGTCTATAGCTGAGCAGGTTAAACTGTAGTAGGGTCCACATAGATACTAGTCATGCTGGTGTAGTCTATAGCTGAGCTGGTTAAACTGTAGTAGGGTCCACATAGATACTAGTCATGCTGGTGTAGTCTATAGCTGAGCTGGTTAAACTGTAGTAGGGTCCACATAGATACTAGTCATGCTGGTGTAGTCTATAGCTGAGCTGGTTAAACTGTAGTAGGGTCCACATAGATACTAGTCATGCTGGTGTAGTCTATAGCTGAGCTGGTTAAACTGTAGTAGGGTCCACATAGATACTAGTCATGCTGGTGTAGTCTATAGCTGAGCTGGTTAAACTGTAGTAGGGTCCACATAGATACTAGTCATGCTGGTGTAGTCTATAGCTGAGCTGGTTAAACTGTAGTAGGGTCCACATAGATACTAGTCATGCTGGTGTAGTCTATAGCTGAGCTGGTTAAACTGTAGTAGGGTCCACATAGATACTAGTCATGCTGGTGTAGTCTATAGCTGAGCTGGTTAAACTGTAGTAGGGTCCACATAGATACTAGTCATGCTGGTGTAGTCCATAGCTGAGCTGGTTAAACTGTAGTAGGGTCCACATAGATACTAGTCATGCTGGTGTAGTCTATAGCTGAGCTGGTTAAACTGTAGTAGGGTCCACATAGATACTAGTCATGCTGGTGTAGTCTATAGCTGAGTTGGTTAAACTGTAGTAGGGTCCACATAGATACTAGTCATGCTGGTGTAGTCTATAGCTGAGCTGGTTAAACTGTAGTAGGGTCCACATAGATACTAGTCATGCTGGTGTAGTCTATAGCTGAGCTGGTTAAACTGTAGTAGGGTCCACATAGATACTAGTCATGCTGGTGGTGATGGTCCCCAGATGTGATGATTCATTCTGCTCTGTTTTTATGTACAATGATTTGATTGATTTGATCTTCAGAAGATGTTATGAATTACAATTCAATGCATTCATATTTTTTTTAAGTGCAATGTTTTAATCTTATATATTTACATTAATCATGATGTATGCTGTTAATGTATGTTGGTTGTCATTCAGATCCATTGAAATGTTTTCTCAATTGGTTCTCTGTCTCAATGTAATTTTCCTCAGTATCATGGAACAGGTAGTGTTACTTACTTGCTAATTGAACTATATGGGCCGGTTTCCCGGACACAGATGAAGCCTAGTCCTAGACTAAAAAGTATGTTCAATGGAGATGTCCGGGAAACCGGCCCTAAATTTGGCATCTTTTAATTCTCCCATACTGCTCAGTCAAGCAACATTAAACCTGTCCAGCAGGTGGTGCTATTAACCAAATAATAAAAACAGCAGATATCTTGACTTGCCACTCAGTATATCAGTAATGTTCAGAATTGTACTTTAATATCATTGGAGATTGATGGTCTTTTTAATCCACTATCTAGAGTCAGGAACAGATGAAGTTAGGTCTGCTATTGTTCAGTTATTAAATATGATTCATGGTGATGGGAAATAAAAAATCCATCTAGTAGTAGTTTTCCTTTGCTATTTATTCCAAGGTGTGTCTTTAACTTGTAAATGGATTGTGTTGAAGCTGGCATGTGGTGTGGATGATAGAATAGAGTGAATAGAGGAGAGAAGAGAGGAGGAGAGGAGAACATCATATAGAAGACAGATAAGATAGAGAGACAATTCATACCCAGGGGAGTTACTGACTCTGGCCCAAATGACTCCCTGTTCCCTACGTAGTGCACTAGGCTACTTCTGACCAGATCTAAAGTAGTGCACTGCGTAGGGAATAGGGTGGAGATTTGAGATTTGCTCACTGTCATTAGAATGAAGATTTCCATACAGGAGTTACTGGCTCTGGCCCAAATGACACCCTGTTCCCTACGTAGTGCACTAGGCTTCTTCTGACCAGATCTAAAGTAGTCTTCTAGATTGTACATGTTTTCTCCCTGTCGTTAGAAAATGACAATATGGTAATGACTTTAGTGGTTTCCTCCCCCTTTGTTTTTATTGGTTGTGTGTTATGTGTGTTGTGTGTTAGGTTTCCCCCCTGTGTTCCTAATGGAAAATCCATTAACAATGAATCACAAACAAATTATATTCCAGTTGTGTTTAGACAACTTCATGGCTGACATCCCCCAGTTCTGTTAAGACCCATTGAACTGGGTCACATTCTAAATGGTCACTTGTATTGATAGTCCATACTGGGCCTAACTGGGGTTAACCATACTGGAGGGTTTCTTTCTGCACACATATTCCCTCATCTCCAGAACTTTACCTGATGTCCTCTCTCTCTCTCTCTCTCTCTCTCTCTCTCTCTCTCTGCCTCTCTCTCTCTCTGCCTCTCTATCTCTCTCTCTCTCTCTCTCTCTCTCTCTCTCTCTCTCTCTCTCTCTCTCTCTCTCTCTCTCTGCCTCTCTCTCTCTGTCTCTCTCTCTCTCTCTCTCTCTCTCTCCTCTCTCTCTCTCTGCCTCTCTCTCTCTCTGCCTCTCTCTCTCTCTGCCTCTCTCTCTCTCTGCCTCTCTCTCTCTCTCTCTCTCTCTCTCTCTCTCTGCCTCTCTCTCTCTCTCTCTCTCTCTCTCTCTCTGTCTCTCTCTCTGTCTCTGTCTCTGTCTCTGTCTCTGTCTCTGTCTCTGTCTCTGTCTCTCTCCCACCAAACCGTATAGAAAGCAGCCAACCTCAATATGGTTCCATTCCTGTAGTTATCAGGACACATGGGGTGTGGAACTATTATCTTCTTTCTAAGTGTGAACTTGTCCACTTCCCTTCATGGATTTAAAAGGAAATGACTGGTATATGTAAACTCCCTCTACCCCATGCCAACACCAATCCAATACTGTACAATTAATTCCATAGCTTAACAACATACATCACTCACACACACACTCACACAGACACACCTATTCACTTGGGCCTTCTCCCTCATGCCCTGCTGACATCCATGCAGGCCCACATTGACCTTGTGACCTCTGGAGCTCCATGCATCTTGTTCTACACTCCATAGCTTAACATGGGAAATGCTCACTGCCTCCCATAAGAGTCATTGAAGCGTTGGATGAGATAGGACCCTGCCTTCACCAGGGGATATTTGTTGGACCCGTCACAACAGGTGAGGAGGGCCTCATCCTCCAGCTGCCCAAAGAAAGCCAGGGACTGCCTTGTGCTCCAGTCTCCAGCAGGGGGCAGCAAAACCCTATAGACCTGAAAGGGAAAGTGAGGAGTAAAAACCTAAGGTGAATTTACATTGATGTTTCCATAGAGACCTGAGTCGTATTCACTAGGCACCAAACTGAAGATAATTAGCTGAAACAGGGAGGGACTAACTGAACGAGAAAAGTTTTTGATGTTTGTACTTTTAGGACTTTTCTATTGGTTCCATTACAACAGGCAAACTCAATCAAGCACTGCTTATTAAGTATTCAACATGATTTTAAATAGTAATTGAATGCAGGTCTGTTTCCACATGCAATAAGCCTGTAACATCTTGTATGATCTCATGAGTTAACAGTGTATCAAATGGAAGGGCACGTCTCACCACTGAGAGGAAAACATCACTGGTCCACCTCTGCATCAGGTCAGCTATGTTGATCAGTACTGTCCCAGGGATGCTGGGAGCAGAGATGAACTCCCCTGACCTGGTACCCACCTGTGGAGTTGTCATTTTAATATCAGTTTAACCCCATTACTGCTATAACACACACAAGCCATGTTAATAGAATGAAATGGATCCAGGTTCCATTTATTCTACAATAGATTTACTGCCTGTGGAACACTTCTCAAAAGTGGTCTTAAATCAAGGTGACTGCAGGTCTCAATCCCAAACGAATGGGGGAAGAATTAATGAAATGGCCACCCGGACTATTTACATTGACCCCCCCCCCCCCCCCCCCCCCCCCCACTGCTGCTACTTGCTGTTTATCTATGCATAGTCACTTTCCAAATGACCTCAACTAACCTGTACCCCCACACATTGACTGGCAGTGCTACTCCACCTCTAGAATGACCCCCTGTATATAGCCTCATTATTGGTATGTCATTTTATTGTGTTACTTTTTGATTTTATCCTTCTAGACCTGTCTGCTGCCTTTGATACTGTGAACCATCAGATCCTCCTCTCCACCCTCTCCGAGTTGGGCATATCCGGCGCGGCTCACTCCTGGATTGCGTCCTACCTGACCGGTCGCTCCTACCAAGTGGCGTGGCGAGAAGCTGTCTCCGCACCACGTGCTCTCACCACTGGTGTCCCCCAAGGCTCAGTTCTAGGCCCTCTCCTTTTCTCCCTATACACCAAGTCACTTGGCTCTGTCATATCCTCACATGGTCTCTCCTATCATTGCTACTCTGACGATACACAACTAATCTTCTCCTTTCCCCCTTCTGATAACCAGGTGGCGAATCGCATCTCTGCATGTCTGGCAGACATATCAGTATGGATGACGGATCACCACCTCAAGCTGAACCCTGGCAAGACGGAGCTGCTCTTCCTCCCGGGGAAGGACTGCCCGTTCCATGATCTCGCCATCACGGTTGACAACTCCGCTGTGTCCTCCTCCCAGAGTGCGAAGAGCCTAGGCGTGACCCTGGACAACACCCTGTCGTTCTCCGCCAACATCAAGGCGGTGACCCGCTCCTGCAGGTTCATGCTCTACAACATTCGGAGAGTACGACCCTGCCTTACACAGGAAGCGGCACAGGTCCTAATCCAGGCACTTGTCATCTCCCGTCTGGACTACTGCAACTCGCTGTTGGCTGGCCTCCCTGCCTGTGCCATTAAACCCCTACAACTCATCCAGAATGCCCCAGCCCGTCTGGTGTTCAACCTTCCCAAGTTCTCTCACGTCACCCCCCTCCTCCGCACACTCCACTGGCTTCCAGTTGAAGCTCGCATCCGCTACAAGACCATGGTGCTTGCCTATGGAGCAGTGAGGGGAACGGCACCTCTGTACCTTCGGGCTCTGATCAGTCCCTACACCCAAACGAGGGCATTGCGCTCATCCACCTCTGGCCTGCTGGCTCCCCTTCCTCTGCGGAAGCATAGTTCCCGCTCAGCCCAGTCAAAACTGTTCGCTGCTCTGGCACCCCAATGGTGGAACAAGCTCCCTCACGACGCCAGGACAGCGGAGTCACTCACCACCTTCCGGAGACATTTGAAACCCCACCAGGGAAGTGATGGTGTTATTACTGCACACAGGGCAGTCACCAGGGAAGTGATGGTGTTATTACTGCACACAGGGCAGTCACCAGGGAAGTGAGGGTGTTATTACTGCATACAGGGCAGTCACCAGGGAAGTGAGGGTGTTATTACTGCACACAGGGCAGTCACCAGGGAAGTGATGGTGTTATTACTGCACACAGGGCAGTCACCAGGGAAGTGATGGTGTTATTACTGCACACAGGGCAGTCACCAGGGAAGTGAGGGTGTTATTACTGCACACAGGGCAGTCACCAGGGAAGTGATGGTGTTATTACTGCACACAGGGCAGTCACCAGGGAAGTGAGGGTGTTATTACTGCACACAGGGCAGTCACCAGGGAAGTGATGGTGTTATTACTGCACACAGGGCAGTCACCAGGGAAGTGATGGTGTTATTACTGCACACAGGGAAGTCACCAGGGAAGTGATGGTGTTATTACTGCACACAGGGCAGTCACCAGGGAAGTGAGGGTGTTATTACTGCACACAGGGCAGTCACCAGGGAAGTGATGGTGTTATTACTGCACACAGGGCAGTCACCAGGGAAGTGATGGTGTTATTACTGCACACAGGGCAGTCACCAGGGAAGTGATGGTGTTATTACTGCACACAGGGCAGTCACCAGGGCAGTGATGGTGTTATTACTGCACACAGGGCAGTCACCAGGGAAGTGATGGTGTTATTACTGCACACAGGGCAGTCACCAGGGAAGTGAGGGTGTTATTACTGCACACAGGGCAGTCACCAGGGAAGTGATGGTGTTATTACTGCACACAGGGCAGTCACCAGGGAAGTGATGGTGTTATTACTGCACACAGGGCAGTCACCAGGGAAGTGATGGTGTTATTACTGCACACAGGGCAGTCACCAGGGAAGTGATGGTGTTATTACTGCACACAGGGCAGTCACCAGGGAAGTGATGGTGTTATTACTGCACACAGGGCAGTCACCAGGGAAGTGATGGTGTTATTACTGCACACAGGGCAGTCACCAGGGAAGTGAGGGTGTTATTACTGCACACAGGGCAGTCACCAGGGAAGTGAGGGTGTTATTACTGCACACAGGGCAGTCACCAGGGAAGTGAGGGTGTTATTACTGCACACAGGGCAGTCACCAGGGAAGTGAGGGTGTTATTACTGCACACAGGGCAGTCACCAGGGAAGTGAAGGGTGTTATTACTGCACACAGGGCAGTCACCAGGGAAGTGATGGTGTAATTACTGCACACAGGGCAGTCACCAGTGGCCAATACAGGATACAGCCAGTTCATAGAGGAGCTGAAGGTGCTTTATGCTCAATACTGGCCAGAGGATGCAGGAGCACTGTATGGAGAAACAGTGATAGAATCTCTCTGCCAGAGGTTTGGCATTGGCAGTCCACGTACGGTCATACGGGCCTACAGGCAGTACAGGGACACTGATGGTAATGATAAAGGAGACTTTCCAGATGGACTTAAAGAGATGTTGATGGAGGTCAGCACCATACCCATCTCCAGATGGACTTAAAGAGATGTTGATGGAGGTCAGCACCATCCCCATCTCCAGATGGACTTAAAGAGATGTTGATGGAGGTCAGCACCACCCCCATCTCCAGATGGACTTAAAGAGATGTTGATGGAGGTCAGCACCATCCCCATCTCCAGATGGACTTTAAGAGATGTTGATGGTGGTCAGCACCATCCTCATCTCCAGTGCAGAAGGCCAGCAGGGATTTTCTCAAATGAATCTGATTTGCACCTCAACCCGCGCCTCTCTGCATACCTCCACCATATCAGGGCTACTCTTTCTGAACCTTGTTGGCCCACCCCTGACCAAATTCAACCCAGTCCCCTATGTGAGGTCATGGATTGCTAAAGGACCCAGATGTGTCACAGACACCAGGAGCAAAACAAGAGATAGGGAGGAGAAGACGCACCAGGAAATGGCCGTGTTGTGGAAGGTTCTGGAAAACTTTACAAACTTGTTCTGTCCTGTTAAGTTAATATTATCAGATAGGCAGGAGGCCTATATACTATAATATGTGTTCTGCTGTAGCATACATTGATTTATTTTATTTGAAGTATATTCTGATATCAAATCAAATGTTTGTCCTACAGTGATGTCTTGAAAAGTATATGAAATGTGAGTATTGTAAGCCCCACCTCTGAGTATATGAAATGTGAGTCTTGTAAGCCCCACCTCTGAGTATATGAAATGTGAGTCTTGTAAGCCCCACCTCTGAGTATGTGAAATGTGAGTCTTGTAAGCCCCACCTCTGAGTATATGAAATGTGAGTCTTGTAAGCCCCACCTCTGAGTATGTGTTCATATGCACATGGAGGGTGTTCTGCAGTGACACCTAAAAATGTTGCTGTACATTGATGTCTTGAAAATTAGGCTGTAAGAAATTCAGACTTGCAAGCCCCACAGCTACACTAGAGTATGTGGGCATAGTATATGTTGGAGACCAACGCGTGGCCGACGCGTGACGGTGGCTGTGTGAGAAGCACGCCTGTATCTCTCACATAACTAGAATGACTGTGATGAGTGTGGTGGAAGGAGTCAGGCGCAGGAGGGTATTCACCGAATACAGAGTTTATTCCTTTGTTGACACACAAATGCGCTCCAATAGCGATCAACGAAACAGGCACAGGGCAAACTAACATCCCTGGCAAATACACTGTAACGGAATCCAATAATACATAGGCACAGGAGGGGAAATCTACCCTGGCAACACAATGTTATGAGTAGCTCCACCGAGCTACACTACTCTCACCATTAACAATCCCCCACAAGGACAAGGGGGTAGAGGGAACACTTATACACTGACTAATTAGGGGATAGGAACCAGGTGTGTGTGATTGACAAGACAAGACAATTGTGATGATGATTGGGGCGGCAGTGGTTAGTAAGCCGGTGACGACGAACGCCGAAGCCTGCCCGAACAAGGAGGAGAGGCAGCATCGGCCGAAGTCGTGACAATGACATTCACTTTCTACGATCTCTCTCCCTCTCTGCTCTGATAAACTGAGTTGAAATGTATTTGGCTAAGGTGGATGTAAACTTCCGACTTCAAATGTAACTAGAATTAGATTCACTTTCTATGATCTCTCTCCCTCTCTGCTCTGATAGACAGGAGCCTGAACTCTCATCTCTCAAGCGTTGCACTTCATCATTTATTTAGACTCTATGCTGGAGGCCACCAACATATTGGATCAACTTCCAAATATTGTTTTACAAAAGAGAGAGAGAGAGGTAGGCTTTTGGCACGAGTGCATCGGCCATCACCAGTGAGGGAGCTGTGCATCGTTGGGTGAGTCAGTGAAACTGGAAAGCATTTTTAGGACTATAATTTCCTCCTCATATTGTAGCCTACAATATGTGTCTCCACACACCTAGGCCTCGGCTATTGATGGATTCAAGACAAGGTTGTTTTTATTGATCTGTGATTCTCAGGTTGTCAGTGTAGCCTGCCATTTCCATCATTTGTGTGGTATTAACAAATACTCTACCAAAGTCTCGTCATGTAAAATCACATAGAATTGCATGAAATGCGTTTCTAAAAGGCCAACATTTTCTCGGTCATTATGCTACTAAAAATGTCCCCCATGTGTCCAACTTCTGGAAGTGCCTCTACTCTACTGCTCTATGCCACTACCCAAATGTGATGATATGAATGCAATGCTTTATCATAAAGGATATATATATTTTGATGCATTCCAGTACCTCAGATCCCCCAGGTCACCACCCTCTCCTGCTCACTGTTTGTAAAATAAGGTGCAGGACGGGAGATTAATTCCCTTCAGTGATATTACTTGCTGACACGTTTTGGAGAAAGCTTCTTCGTCAAAGTCTATTGTAAACAGGGTTAGAATGTTACAAATACACATTGACATTGAAAGGGAAGCATGATTATAGATTCATATTTTAAATCCTCAGAATTCATACAGTATAGAACACCATCTAGAAGACATAGACATATCATTACATACAGTATAGAACACCATCTAGAAGACATAGATATATCATTACATACAGTATAGAACACCATATAGAAGACATAGACATATCATTACATACAGTATAGAACACCATATAGAAGACATAGACATATCATTACATACAGTATAGAACACCATCTAGAAGACATAGACATATCATTACATACAGTATAGAACACCATCTAGAAGACATAGACATATCTTTACATACAGTATAGAACACCATCTAGAAGACATAGACATATCATTACATACAGTATAGAACACCATCTAGAAGACATAGACATATCTTTACATACAGTATAGAACACCATCTAGAAGACATAGACATATCATTACATACAGTATAGAACACCATATAGAAGACATAGACATATCATTACATACAGTATAGAACACCATCTAGAAGACATAGACATATCATTACATACAGTATAGAACACCATATAGAAGACATAGACATATCATTACATACAGTATAGAACACCATATAGAAGACATAGACATATCATTACATACAGTATAGAACACCATATAGAAGACATAGACATATCATTACATACAGTATAGAACACCATATAGAAGACATAGACATATCATTACATACAGTATAGAACACCATCTAGAAGACATAGACATATCATTACATACAGTATAGAACACCATCTAGAAGACATAGACATATCATTACATACAGTATAGAACACCATATAGAAGACATAGACATATCATTACATACAGTATAGAACACCATATAGAAGACATATACATATCATTACATACAGTATAGAACACCATATAGAAGACATAGACATATCATTACATAGAGTATAGAACACCATATAGAAGACATGGACATATCATTACATACAGTATAGAACACCATATAGAAGACATAGACATATCATTACATACAGTATAGAACACCATATAGAAGACATAGACATATCTTTACATACAGTATAGAACACCATATAGAAGACATAGACATATCATTACATACAGTATAGAACACCATATAGAAGACATAGACATATCATTACATACAGTATAGAACACCATATAGAAGACATAGACATATCATTACATACAGTATAGAACACCATCTAGAAGACATAGACATATCATTACATACAGTATAGAACACCATCTAGAAGACATAGACATATCATTACATACAGTATAGAACACCACATAGAAGACATAGACATATCATTACATACAGTATAGAACACCATATAGAAGACATAGACATATCATTACATACAGTATAGAACACCATCTAGAAGACATAGACATATCATTACATACAGTATAGAACACCATATAGAAGACATAGACATATCATTACATACAGTATAGAACACCATCTAGAAGACATAGACATATCATTACATACAGTATAGAACACCATATAGAAGACATAGACATATCTTTACATACAGTATAGAACACCATATAGAAGACATAGACATATCATTACATACAGTATAGAACACCATATAGAAGACATAGACATATCATTACATACAGTATAGAACACCATCTAGAAGACATAGACATATCATTACATACAGTATAGAACACCACCTAGAAGACATAGACATATCATTACATACAGTATAGAACACCATATAGAAGACATAGACATATCATTACATACAGTATAGAACACCATATAGAAGACATAGACATATCATTACATAGAGTATAGAACACCATATAGAAGACATAGACATATCATTACATACAGTATAGAACACCATCTAGAAGACATAGATATATCATTACATACAGTATAGAACACCATATAGAAGACATAGACATATCATTACATACAGTATAGAACACCATATAGAAGACATAGACATATCATTACATACAGTATAGAACACCATCTAGAAGACATAGACATATAATTACATACAGTATAGAACACCATCTAGAAGACATAGACATTCTTTACATACAGTATAGAACACCATCTAGAAGACATAGACATATCATTACATACAGTATAGAACACCATCTAGAAGACATAGACATATCTTTACATACAGTATAGAACACCATCTAGAAGACATAGACATATCATTACATACAGTATAGAACACCATATAGAAGACATAGACATATCATTACATACAGTATAGAACACCATCTAGAAGACATAGACATATCATTACATACAGTATAGAACACCATATAGAAGACATAGACATATCATTACATACAGTATAGAACACCATATAGAAGACATAGACATATCATTACATACAGTATAGAACACCATATAGAAGACATAGACATATCATTACATACAGTATAGAACACCATATAGAAGACATAGACATATCATTACATACAGTATAGAACACCATCTAGAAGACATAGACATATCATTACATACAGTATAGAACACCATCTAGAAGACATAGACATATCATTACATACAGTATAGAACACCATATAGAAGACATAGATATATCATTACATACAGTATAGAACACCATATAGAAGACATATACATATCATTACATACAGTATAGAACACCATCTAGAAGACATAGACATATCATTACATACAGTATAGAACACCATATAGAAGACATAGACATATCATTACATACAGTATAGAACACCATCTAGAAGAAATAGACATATCATTACATACAGTATAGAACACCATCTAGAAGACATAGACATATCATTACATACAGTATAGAACACCATCTAGAAGACATAGACATATCATTACATACAGTATAGAACACCATATAGAAGACATAGACATATCATTACATACAGTATAGAACACCATCTAGAAGACATAGACATATCATTACATACAGTATAGAACACCACCTAGAAGACATAGACATATCATTACATACAGTATAGAACACCATATAGAAGACATAGACATATCATTACATACAGTATAGAACACCATATAGAAGACATAGACATATCATTACATAGAGTATAGAACACCATATAGAAGACATAGACATATCATTACATACAGTATAGAACACCATCTAGAAGACATAGATATATCATTACATACAGTATAGAACACCATATAGAAGACATAGACATATCATTACATACAGTATAGAACACCATATAGAAGACATAGACATATCATTACATACAGTATAGAACACCATCTAGAAGACATAGACATATCATTACATACAGTATAGAACACCATCTAGAAGACATAGACATTCTTTACATACAGTATAGAACACCATCTAGAAGACATAGACATATCATTACATACAGTATAGAACACCATCTAGAAGACATAGACATATCTTTACATACAGTATAGAACACCATCTAGAAGACATAGACATATCATTACATACAGTATAGAACACCATATAGAAGACATAGACATATCATTACATACAGTATAGAACACCATCTAGAAGACATAGACATATCATTACATACAGTATAGAACACCATATAGAAGACATAGACATATCATTACATACAGTATAGAACACCATATAGAAGACATAGACATATCATTACATACAGTATAGAACACCATATAGAAGACATAGACATATCATTACATACAGTATAGAACACCATATAGAAGACATAGACATATCATTACATACAGTATAGAACACCATCTAGAAGACATAGACATATCATTACATACAGTATAGAACACCATCTAGAAGACATAGACATATCATTACATACAGTATAGAACACCATATAGAAGACATAGATATATCATTACATACAGTATAGAACACCATATAGAAGACATATACATATCATTACATACAGTATAGAACACCATCTAGAAGACATAGACATATCATTACATACAGTATAGAACACCATATAGAAGACATAGACATATCATTACATACAGTATAGAACACCATCTAGAAGAAATAGACATATCATTACATACAGTATAGAACACCATCTAGAAGACATAGACATATCATTACATACAGTATAGAACACCATCTAGAAGACATAGACATATCATTACATACAGTATAGAACACCATATAGAAGACATAGACATATCATTACATACAGTATAGAACACCATCTAGAAGACATAGACATATCATTACATACAGTATAGAACACCATATAGAAGACATAGACATATCATTACATAGAGTATAGAACACCATCTAGAAGACATGGACATATCATTACATACAGTATAGAACACCATATAGAAGACATAGACATATCATTACATACAGTATAGAACACCATATAGAAGACATAGACATATCTTTACATACAGTATAGAACACCATATAGAAGACATAGACATATCATTACATACAGTATAGAACACCATATAGAAGACATAGACATATCATTACATACAGTATAGAACACCATATAGAAGACATAGACATATCATTACATACAGTATAGAACACCATCTAGAAGACATAGACATATCATTACATACAGTATAGAACACCATCTAGAAGACATAGACATATCATTACATACAGTATAGAACACCACATAGAAGACATAGACATATCATTACATACAGTATAGAACACCATATAGAAGACATAGACATATCATTACATACAGTATAGAACACCATCTAGAAGACATAGACATATCATTACATACAGTATAAAACACCATATAGAAGACATAGACATATCATTACATACAGTATAGAACACCATCTAGAAGACATAGACATATCATTACATACAGTATAGAACACCATATAGAAGACATAGACATATCTTTACATACAGTATAGAACACCATATAGAAGACATAGACATATCATTACATACAGTATAGAACACCATATAGAAGACATAGACATATCATTACATACAGTATAGAACACCATCTAGAAGACATAGACATATCATTACATACAGTATAGAACACCACCTAGAAGACATAGACATATCATTACATACAGTATAGAACACCATATAGAAGACATAGACATATCATTACATACAGTATAGAACACCATATAGAAGACATAGACATATCATTACATAGAGTATAGAACACCATATAGAAGACATAGACATATCATTACATACAGTATAGAACACCATCTAGAAGACATAGACATATCATTACATACAGTATAGATAACCATCTAGAAGACATAGACATATCATTACATACAGTATAGAACACCATCTAGAAGACATAGACATATCATTACATACAGTATAGAACACCATCTAGAAGACATAGACATATCATTACATACAGTATAGAACACCATCTAGAAGACATAGACATATCATTACATACAGTATAGAACACCATCTAGAAGACATAGACATATCATTACATACAGTATAGAACACCATCTAGAAGACATAGACATATCATTACATACAGTATAGAACACCATCTAGAAGACATAGACATATCATTACATACAGTATAGAACACCATCTAGAAGACATAGACATATCATTACATACAGTATAGAACACCATATAGAAGACATAGACATATCATTACAGACAGTATAGAACACCATCTAGAAGACATAGACATATCATTACATACAGTATAGAACACCATATAGAAGACATAGACATATCATTACATACAGTATAGAACACCATATAGAAGACATAGACATATCATTACATACTGTATAGAACACCATATGGAAGACATAGACATATCATTACATAGAGTATAGAACACCATCTAGAAGACATAGATATATCATTACATACAGTATAGAACACCATATAGAAGACATAGACATATCATTACATACTGTATAGAACACCATATGGAAGACATAGACATATCATTACATAGAGTATAGATAACCATATAGAAGACATAGACATATCATTACATACAGTATAGAACACCATATAGAAGACATAGACATATCATTACATACAGTATAGAACACCATCTAGAAGACATAGACATATCATTACATACAGTATAGAACACCATATAGAAGACATAGACATATCATTACATACAGTATAGAACACCATATAGAAGACATAGACATATCATTACATACAGTAAAGAACACCATATGGAAGACATAGACATATCATTACATACAGTATAGAACACCATATAGAAGACATAGACATATCATTACATACAGTATAGAACACCATCTAGAAGACATAGACATATCATTACATACAGTATAGAACACCATATAGAAGACATAGACATATCATTACATACAGTATAGAACACCATATAGAAGACATAGACATATCATTACATACAGTATAGAACACCATATGGAAGACATAGACATATCATTACATACAGTATAGAACACCATATAGAAGACATAGACATATCATTACATACAGTATAGAACACCATATAGAAGACATAGACATATCATTACATACAGTATAGAACACCATATAGAAGACATAGACATATCATTACATACTGTATAGAACACCATATGGAAGACATAGACATATCATTACATACAGTATAGAACACCATATAGAAGACATAGACATATCGTTACATACAGTATAGAACACCATATAGAAGACATAGACATATCATTACATACAGTATAGAACACCATCTAGAAGACATAGACATATCATTACATACAGTATAGAACACCATATAGAAGACATAGATATATCATTACATACAGTATAGAACACCATATAGAAGACATATACATATCATTACATACAGTATAGAACACCATCTAGAAGACATAGACATATCATTACATACAGTATAGAACACCATATAGAAGACATAGACATATCATTACATACAGTATAGAACACCATCTAGAAGAAATAGACATATCATTACATACAGTATAGAACACCATCTAGAAGACATAGACATATCATTACATACAGTATAGAACACCATCTAGAAGACATAGACATATCATTACATACAGTATAGAACACCATATAGAAGACATAGACATATCATTACATACAGTATAGAACACCATCTAGAAGACATAGACATATCATTACATACAGTATAGAACACCATATAGAAGACATAGACATATCATTACATAGAGTATAGAACACCATCTAGAAGACATGGACATATCATTACATACAGTATAGAACACCATATAGAAGACATAGACATATCATTACATACAGTATAGAACACCATATAGAAGACATAGACATATCTTTACATACAGTATAGAACACCATATAGAAGACATAGACATATCATTACATACAGTATAGAACACCATATAGAAGACATAGACATATCATTACATACAGTATAGAACACCATATAGAAGACATAGACATATCATTACATACAGTATAGAACACCATCTAGAAGACATAGACATATCATTACATACAGTATAGAACACCATCTAGAAGACATAGACATATCATTACATACAGTATAGAACACCACATAGAAGACATAGACATATCATTACATACAGTATAGAACACCATATAGAAGACATAGACATATCATTACATACAGTATAGAACACCATCTAGAAGACATAGACATATCATTACATACAGTATAGAACACCATATAGAAGACATAGACATATCATTACATACAGTATAGAACACCATCTAGAAGACATAGACATATCATTACATACAGTATAGAACACCATATAGAAGACATAGACATATCTTTACATACAGTATAGAACACCATATAGAAGACATAGACATATCATTACATACAGTATAGAACACCATATAGAAGACATAGACATATCATTACATACAGTATAGAACACCATCTAGAAGACATAGACATATCATTACATACAGTATAGAACACCACCTAGAAGACATAGACATATCATTACATACAGTATAGAACACCATATAGAAGACATAGACATATCATTACATACAGTATAGAACACCATATAGAAGACATAGACATATCATTACATAGAGTATAGAACACCATATAGAAGACATAGACATATCATTACATACAGTATAGAACACCATCTAGAAGACATAGACATATCATTACATACAGTATAGAACACCATCTAGAAGACATAGACATATCATTACATACAGTATAGAACACCATCTAGAAGACATAGACATATCATTACATACAGTATAGAACACCATCTAGAAGACATAGACATATCATTACATACAGTATAGAACACCATCTAGAAGACATAGACATATCATTACATACAGTATAGAACACCATCTAGAAGACATAGACATATCATTACATACAGTATAGAACACCATCTAGAAGACATAGACATATCATTACATACAGTATAGAACACCATCTAGAAGACATAGACATATCATTACATACAGTATAGAACACCATCTAGAAGACATAGACATATCATTACATACAGTATAGAACACCATATAGAAGACATAGACATATCATTACAGACAGTATAGAACACCATCTAGAAGACATAGACATATCATTACATACAGTATAGAACACCATATAGAAGACATAGACATATCATTACATACAGTATAGAACACCATATAGAAGACATAGACATATCATTACATACTGTATAGAACACCATATGGAAGACATAGACATATCATTACATAGAGTATAGAACACCATCTAGAAGACATAGATATATCATTACATACAGTATAGAACACCATATAGAAGACATAGACATATCATTACATACTGTATAGAACACCATATGGAAGACATAGACATATCATTACATAGAGTATAGAACACCATATAGAAGACATAGACATATCATTACATACAGTATAGAACACCATATAGAAGACATAGACATATCATTACATACAGTATAGAACACCATCTAGAAGACATAGACATATCATTACATACAGTATAGAACACCATATAGAAGACATAGACATATCATTACATACAGTATAGAACACCATATAGAAGACATAGACATATCATTACATACAGTAAAGAACACCATATGGAAGACATAGACATATCATTACATACAGTATAGAACACCATATAGAAGACATAGACATATCATTACATACAGTATAGAACACCATCTAGAAGACATAGACATATCATTACATACAGTATAGAACACCATATAGAAGACATAGACATATCATTACATACAGTATAGAACACCATATAGAAGACATAGACATATCATTACATACAGTATAGAACACCATATGGAAGACATAGACATATCATTACATACAGTATAGAACACCATATAGAAGACATAGACATATCATTACATACAGTATAGAACACCATATAGAAGACATAGACATATCATTACATACAGTATAGAACACCATATAGAAGACATAGACATATCATTACATACTGTATAGAACACCATATGGAAGACATAGACATATCATTACATACAGTATAGAACACCATATAGAAGACATAGACATATCGTTACATACAGTATAGAACACCATATAGAAGACATAGACATATCATTACATACAGTATAGAACACCATCTAGAAGACATAGACATATCATTACATACAGTATAGAACACCATCTAGAAGACATAGACATATCATTACATACAGTATAGAACACCATATAGAAGACATAGACATATCATTACATACAGTATAGAACACCATATAGAAGACATAGACATATCATTACATACAGTATAGAACACCATCTAGAAGACATAGACATATCATTACATACAGTATAGAACACCATATAGAAGACATAGACATATCATTACATACAGTATAGAACACCATCTAGAAGACATAGACATATCATTACATACAGTATAGAACACCATATAGAAGACATAGACATATCATTACATACAGTATAGAACACCATCTAGAAGACATAGACATATCATTACATACAGTATAGAACACCATCTAGAAGACATAGACATATCATTACATACAGTATAGAACACCATATAGAAGACATAGACATATCATTACATAGAGTATAGAACACCATATAGAAGACATAGACATATCATTACATATAGTATAGAACACCATATAGAAGACATAGACATATCATTACATAGAGTATATCATAGATGACATGTATAAATCCTTCCTTTATATTTCCTGTACCACTTTCCATTCCAGTAGCCTTATTACTGGCTAGGGTTACTGCTGCTAGTACAGTGGAAGAATGAGGCATCACAGTACTTTTACACCACTGTACTAACAGGAATAATTACACACCTATAAACACACTGTAATGTAAAGTGTTATATCATTCCCAATGATCAGTCAATACATACGGTATTCATTTCAGCTACAGTACATTGTATCCATTTCAAGTCCCCCCTCCCCCATTGTAGCTAATTATCTATAACACATTGTAGAGTTTTACAACCACGTATTAGTTATTATGGATGGTTATAATTAGTGTCATAGCACATAAGTTTAAGGCATTACACAATTCATTAAAAGCATTATACATATGTACTTCATAGAAACTGTTACCCTTTATATATTCTAACCACTCTATTTAATTTATTCCATATTAAGGGCCCTAACCTAGGAACACAAATCTCTGTCTCTATTAACATTGTGGACAGTTCTCTCTCTCTCTCTCTCTCTCTCTCTCTCTCTCTCTCTCTCTCTCTCTCTCTCTCTCTCTCTCTCTCTCTCTCTCTCTCTCTCTCTCTCTCTCTCTCTCTCTCTCTCTCTCTCTCTCTCTCTCTCGCTGTCTCTCTCTCTCTCTAACTCCTCCCTCCCTCTAACCCCACCCCTCTGGCAGAACCAGGAAGTCCCTCCCCTCCACAAACTCTCTTCTGTGGAAACGAAACTTATCTGATTCTCTGTGTCGTCTGTCTGTGTGAGAGTGAACAACTGTCCAAATGGCTCAGCAGGGAGTTCTTCTGGACCAGGACCAGTTCTGTTGTTCTGTCTGTCTGGATCTACTGAAGGAGCCGGTGGCTATTCCCTGTGGACACAGTTACTGTAGAAGCTGTATTGAGGGCTGCTGGGATCAGGATGTTCTGAAAGGGATCTATAGCTGTCCTCAGTGCAGAGAGACTTTTACCCCAAGGCCTGTTCTGAAGAGAAACATCGTGCTGGCTGAAGTGGTGGAGAAACTGAAGAAGACAGGACTCCAGGCTGCTCCCCCTCCTGCTCTGTGCTATGCTGGACCTGGAGATGTGGCGTGTGATTTCTGCACTGGGACCAGAAAGCAGAAAGCCCTCATGTCCTGTCTGGTGTGTCTGGCCTCTTACTGTGAGACTCACCTCCAATCTCACTTTGAATTTCCTGCTTTGAAGAAGCACAAGCTGGTCAAAGCCACCGCACAACTACAGGAGAAGATCTGCTCTCATCATGACAAACTGCTGGAGGTTTTCTGTCGTACCGATCAGCAGTGTATCTGTTATCAGTGTGTGATGGATGAACATAAAGGCCATGATACAGTGTCAGCTGCAGCAGAGAGGACAGAGAAACAGGTAAGACCAGAACTACTTGTTGGTGACTGTTTGATAAACAAAGAATTAAAGATACAGTAGGAACTAAGTCTGTTTGAATATGAGATCATTCAAATGAAATCAATCCACAACAGAACAAATATGAACACAAACCTTGATTATATAGATATGCTAATGTAGTGTATGTTATTCGTAGGTGTTACCGTCAATCAAGGAGTCTGCTCATACTGAACATTGATCATAAGGTTTATTCAGACCACAAGCTTCAGCATGAGTTTACAGACAACGCGTGGTCCGGAGAGCAGTGTCCTCCAATTCTAATGTCTGCTCTGTCCTATCTTCTTCGTGTACCCCTATTTATAACCAATGCAACAAGATGGGCTCCCTCTTCTGGCCAGTTTACAATACACTTCCTGTCTATCATATGTGACGTCACGCTAAAACCTTCCCTCTGGATAGCAATAATCAACCTTCCATTTCTTCATGAAAAACATTTAACAAAGACATAATTCTAATACACTACATATTCCCCCCTTCGAGACAAAACTAAAAAGTCTCGACAACAATAGGATTATGACCAGTAACAATTTATCTTATTGAGTATCTTTAACCTTAAACCAAAAACATTCTTCTCTAGAGTGTAAATACCTTTCTATGAAATACCTGTTTATGAAGTGTGAATACATTACTATGACATATGACCAACTGTTTATGAAGTATGAATACATTACTATGACATATGAAGAAATCTCTATGGAGTGTAAGAGCGAAAAACTGTCCAGCAGCCATCCATCCATATCAATCAAGACAGTAAAATTCTCTCACGGTCCCTCTGCCCCAGGCAACCACCGTCGGTACTCCAGATAACCTCATTAACCATGTAAATGCCTTTGAAACTATGATGTAATTAAATACACATGTAAGCCCTGCAAACAAAATCCTATCCATAAACATTCATTGTACGGCTGGTCAACCCATAGGACCGGACAATGAAACTCTCCCTTCCTAGCCTCTCTGTCCCTAAACATTCACCGAAATAAACAAAAACATCTAAGATCCTCACATGTATTCAATAACATCAAACATCATTCTACAAAATTAATACCTGAGACTATTACACAATTATGTATTACACATGTCTATATTTCATTGCAGACACTGGAATGTAGTCCACTACACTTCATCTCCTCCGTAGTCTCGACTTCCAATGGACTTGTTGATGATGGAATCAGCCACACCCTCCTTGTTTCATCTCCTCCAGTCATATTGTCCCTTCATATTGTCTTTGTTTGAGTATTCCAATCTCCACATGTTCTCCCAAATGCTTCTGGAATGACAAGAAAATAAACGACCAAACAGTATCTTTTGCAAAACAACATTTTCAAATTAACCTCAACATCAATTTAAGAATATAAAAATGACCTATAAATGATGTATGAATCACATTAACCTATTCCCCCCTTGATTCATAAATCATACTAAACATCACACTAATATTGAAAAAACACTTTGAAAAATCATCAAATAATCCAAAATGATATTTATCCATCAGTTCCACTTGTCCATCTTCATCCAGATCAGGAACAGTCAACACCGGCATCTGAGTGTTGTCTCCAGGAATCACTCTCCAACCTATCTCAATATCATAACTTTCTCAAAGATCAGTCACAAATTACAAACATCACAGTGTTATCAAAGCTGAAATAAAATCTGACCCATCACTGCCCCTACTGGCCTAATTGATCTTGCATCCTCTCAGATCTCCCAAACACATCCCTTATAATGCATCTATAACCCCAGTGATATTATCTGAACTATCTGGACTCAAAGTATAACTAATCTTTATCAATATGATCTTCCCAAATGTTACACCATACCATGAATAAAGTCCCCCCTTCTCCCTTAGACTTACCCTTCAATGATAGACTTGAAGACTATGACATGTCCCTTTTCATCCTATTTTGAACTCTAGTTTCAAATTTCTGTGTTGGTACCACTCCTCTTTTAATGGTAAAAACCTCATATGGAAGCTTAAACGTTGACCTGTAACAACATCCTATCCCCCATAGGGTAAGAAAATACTCTATCATCACAAACCCACCAAATATCTCTAAAATTCCCATAGTCACATTGTCAGTCAAAAGCTAATCTTTTAACCATTAAAGTCCTGCTCTTCTTACTACCTGATATATAAAAAGTAACCTATTATTTGTCATTACTACCCTTAAGGTCATACTTATCCAAAGTTATCATATAACATCCCAATCTGATATTCCCATAAACATACCCTTATATCCTATATTTTATAAAACAACTTTTAGCCTTCAATGTTTCACCTGAATACTTCAGGGTTCCGTTATTACCTGATTTTCCTTTCCCATTTAACAATTCCCATAGGGTAATTAACTTAACCAAGAACACTTAAACCCTACTGTTCTGACAACTACCTTATTTTATCTGTCAATGACTGTTGCCGACACCACAGTCATGCCAAAGCATAACCCTAACCCACACCTGATAGAGGCCGCGCGACCGTCTAACACGTCTTGGGCTGGTATCCCCAACAGACATCAACCCTCAAGATTCCTCACTGACCCTACAGAATGAGTTAATCTATCTCTAATTTTCACAACAGAGGAACGAGCAGTACTGATCAGATACCCCCCCCCCCTCTGTCATGAAAATCAAAAGACCCCATCCTGCAGCTTCCATGACGAATCTATATTCTCCATTTCAGATTAATCTATATTGTTTCTATCTGCTCTCCTATTTTAAACATAAACCCCTGAGTCCTTCTTGCTAACCCCCTTTAATTTCAGAACAGTTGTTGTCGATGCCTTACTCCCTACATCGTATCATTAATCCCTTCCAAAGTTACCATTAAAGTAGTTGATTTAGTTGCTGTATCAACCCTAATTACTTCTAATGCAAAAGTTCCCCATATCCCATGTGTATTATTCACTGTTGGAGTGACTACTGTAATAAACTTATCTTTAACTCCCTCTGTGACTGTGGAAACTTCTACAGACTTCAAATCTTCCATTATAAGCATCATCTTACAAATTACATAGCCCTTTAACCAATAATTCTTAACCAAAACAAATTTTAATGCTTTCACTAGATAAGTACACATATTCTCCCTAATTATCTCTTTGTAACATTATGCCAAATAAGTGAACAGTCCCTCCTAACCTCTTCCAAACTATACCTCCTTTTACTCCTGATCCTGATAACAATACTTATTCTCCATAATTATCTCTCCATATGGGAGAAACGTCCCCCTCCTAAACCCTAATAAGTATTTTTCCCCCTAAAATTGGTGCTGTATTGGTTCCCTTATAATCAAATGCGATATATTTATGACTTTAATAACTATCAATGTTGAAAGAGTTAAATTGCTTCTTACTGTTGTTATAATAGACTCACGTGTTGATGTCCTTAGTTACTCCTAATTTTCCCCAGTTTTCCCCTAAGACTTTGAACTCTTTCCTTGTACTTCCATCTATCACCACTAGTGTCACTTTTTCCCCAAATCTCAGTCCTATCTCTAAATCCCTGACTTTCAAACTTTTGATTACACAAAATACACCTATAATGACCTTGATCTCCCTGCTGGAAACTGTAAATATAGATACTCAATCACCCTCAATCTTCTCTTATCATTCAGCAACACATACTTTCTCAATGCATCTGCTCCTAACCGATCTAAACTCCTCCCCTATCTTCCCACTAAACTTTAAAATGTCCTTCCTCACTGTTCTCTCTCTGTCTTACTACTAACTTTGAAACTTAGCTTACTGTCTCAGAGTTCTTCAAACCCTAATCTACTCCTAACTTATTTTAATCTAATCTTTTCCCTCATAACATTTAAAACCTTTTCCCCTGACTTATTGACAAAATCTCTTACCACCAAATTTTAGAATATGTGATTGGGAAAGTTCCCCACCTGCTTCTGACTCATTACACACAGACTTGGCAAAACGACTAACCACCTTTTAGCCTAGCCTGAAATCCCTTAATGTAAGAATGTAACCCAGAATAATAATCACCCCTTTTAACTTTTCAGACAGATTGTCTTAATAGACAGTCTAGTAAATTATCATCCTTCCTATGATATTATCTTTTTAAACAAATGATTCCCAAAAACCCTACTTTTCAAAATATTCTACCAGACAGTCAGTCGTCTAGTGTGCCTCTTATTGTATGCTTCAATTCAAACCATGCATCTCTTCCCAACACTGCCATAACAGCATCTTCTAATATTAGTATGTCTCTTTTACTTCCTCTTTGACTTTTATAGCAGAGCTCAATTGATTCCCTAAGAGTAATTCAACTATTTTACTACTTCCAATCCCTATCCTAACCTAATTAGTTTATTTTACAGAGTGATATGTTTAACCTTTTTAGACTGAACCCAGATAAGTTTTTCCCCTATTCACTATCACTTCTAATGGTCAGTTGTTTCAACTGTTAGCTATTTCCTCTTCTTCTCTAATCGATGCTCTCAGCAATGCACCCCCCTTCATCTCTTCTAGGTACTAACAGGTGATCTTGAATTGCCCCTGTATCTTCCTTAAAAATGTTCTCTGTTCTTCCTCCTAACTTGTTGCATGAACAGGTAAAGTACCCAATCTGTCCATAATTATACCAGTCTTCTGAAAGTTGCTGAAAGTGTAGCTGAAATATTCCTCCTTCTTCTTTGTTCTTCTCCCTCTCCAATTCTGTGTCTGTCCAGAAACTGGCGGTCGATATGGAACATCTGGTCCCCCTTTGGCTGGTACAATTGCCTTTGATATTGTTCAGTTGAAGCTGTAACAGTGATTGTTGATTTGGTTCACCCTGATTCTTCATCACACAAGCTTCTCTTCTCCACCAGTTGTATGATTGACTTCTCAAAGTTTCTTCGTCCTGTTCTTCTCATCGTTGACATATCAGTATTCTTCAAAAGGTTATCTTCTAAGTTCTGTTCTTGAAATATCATCTTCTTACCAGTGGCCTTTCCTTTGGCCTCACTGTATTATTCTTCTCCTTCAATTCTTGAGGTCTTCATCCAGTCGTGTTACTTCTTCCACTTCTCCATTTCTTCTTTCCTCTCTTGCCACTTCCCTCTGATCACAGAGTCACCTCCACCCATGACCTCTCATCAACATCATCCTCTTCTCCTTCACGTTCCAGACATCTCATTTTCTTCCGTCTTCTGAATTCATCTTCATCGTTGTTTCTGCAGGTACCCTATCTATTATCTATATTTCTGATGCAATAATCACTCCTGGAGGATCATTGTAAGCTGAGAATAAACATCCCTAAGCTCTACTTTTTAAACCTATCTTATCGCTGACATATTTTATCAATTTCTGTTTGAGAATGAAGGGCAACTTTTGTTTCACTTGCCGGATAACCTAGCAACACTTTAATTAAAGGATTACCCCTATTTCCACCCGTGTAATGACTCTCATAGTCCTGATATCTTTTTCCCCATTGTAACACCCTTTTATATTCCTTTATTGTGAACTATCTTATTCTAGACTGTATAAGTTATATAGGCTTCCCCCCTTAAATTACTAATATAACCCTAACAACCTTCAAAAAAATAAAAAATAAAATAATTTTTTTTTTTTTGTTCTTTCTCCTCCCGAAAAAATTCAATTAAAAAAAATATGAATATAAAATAAAAAAAAATCAATTAAATGCCTTATTCAAAAACCCCTTAATTAAAAATAAAAACCAATTAAAAACTCAATTAAAAATTATGAATAATTTAAAACCAATTTTTTATTCCTATATCACCAATTTATCAATTAGTGTTGAGTATATTACCACAACCCATCAAATGCAAGTAAATGCAAGTTAGTAATCTTCAGACTAAAATACCCATAAACAAAGCCTTCCAACCTTACCACCCTTCAATACTCCAATTCCCATAACCCCTTGCTCTATAACCCTCCTCTATAACCCTAGTCTCCTGAGTGGCGCAGTGGTCTAAGACACTGCATCGCTGCACTGCATCGCAGTGTTAACTGTGTCACTAGAGATCCTGGTTCGAATCCAGGCTCTGTCGCAGCCGGCCGCGACCGGGAGACTCATGGGCGGCGCACAATTGGCCCAGCGTCGTCCAGGGTAGGGGAGGGAATGGCCGGCAGGGATGTTGATAGAGCATGGCGTTTGCAACGCCAGGGTTGTGGGTTCGATTCCCACGGGGGGCCAGTATAATAAAAAAAATATGTATTCACTAACTGTAAGTCGCTCTGGATAAGAGCGTCTGCTAAATGACTAAAATGTAAAATGTAAATGTAATAACCCCTAATTATCATAAATTTACAGAAGAATCCTCAATCCATCCTTGATTCTCAACACATCTGTAATCAAACCCCAGTGATACAGAGCTTCCAAAATGCAATTTTTAATGAAATAGTATTTGCCAAGTCTATGTAAAATCGTCATAACATCACATATCTTGTAACAGTAACCTTTTTTATGACTTGATCCTCTGCCGCGTCACGTGATCACTTCCTGTATCTCCTCGCTCCCCCTCTCTCCTGTCTCTCATGACAAGGGACAAAGACACAAGAACAGCTTTTAGTAGTTCATGCCATCACTGAGTATTTCCAACCATTCAATATTCATTCGTTCTACATTATTCACTCTAAGACTAAACTCAGAACTAAATAAATCGCTCAAAAACATTTTAATTTTAATCCGTTATTTAATTTAATTTAATTCAATCTATTATAATCCGTTATTCAATTCAATGCATTATACTTCGTCAACATATATTTAATTTATAAATTCAATAGGTTACAAAACAAGTTCCATCTTTTAACCAATCTTTAAACTAGAATACTCATGCTAACATCTCTCTGTCTGTGTGTTTCTCCGTCTCCCTGCAGCTCCCAGATGGGACCTATGACCCTAACCAACCATTTTGTTTTGTAGGCTCAGCGCCTCGTGTCGTAGTTTTTAGCCCCGTAAAATCAAACGCATGCGCACATCCATTCAAGCCCATGCTTACTACACAATAGAACGATAGCATTACGCTACAGCGTCACTATTTTATACGTTATACTCACACAATTACACATAACAGAGCTCACATTTGAGTAGAACTTTCAGTTCCACCACATCCAAACAAGTTTAAGAGGCTTGAATCCATCGCAGTGGACCTCTAAGGTTAAATGTATCATATAGCACACAACACAATTAGCATTTAGCCATTGCTAACTGCTGCCTACAACATGTAACAAAACCCAGCATTGCGTTCCTTTAATTGAGTACTGTTTCGTTTGCCCTAAATTTATTCTGCCGTGGGTATGGCTATTTCAGTGAGCGATCCCCCCCAATGCAACTATCCCGTCGAACAGAAGTTGAGTAAGCCATCCCCAATAAATTTTCAACCAACCCCCAGTCCCAGACTGAACCTGAACACTCATAATGCATGTCCAGGATTTTGGCCCACCCTGGTGGTCGCCCCGTTCGTCACGAGGGCTTATCTAAACCTGCAATGCTCTAAAGAATGCGCATATCTGAATTTATCAACCATTGACCATAGTTACCAATGAAATATAAATGTCTCCTACCGTTTTCCTAAATTTGTCATTGCCCATAGTTACCAATGAAATATAAACGTATCACTCTAAATTATCATTGTCTATAGTTACCAATGAAATCACATTTTAGCAGACTCCAGTCGACCAGCAATAACACCACATGAGGCCAGGTCATAATGGAACATCTCTCCCGTGTACACAAGTCATATCCAATCTAACAAACCCCAAAGCAGTAAGAACACTCACCCTTTTTTCCCGGTAGCCATTAAACCCCTGACAAGAAACCCCAAACATAAGACCTTACGCCACCATTTTGTTTCGTAGACTCAGCACGACCGCATGTCGTCGATTTAGTGCCGTAAACCAAAACGTGTCCTAATCTCGTGTCATAAACTCCCCCTTTCTGTAGTGTAGTGTCGCCAAATTAAACGCATGCGCACAACCATTCAAAAATACCTTTCCCCGTGAAAGAATGATTCTCTACTCTCTCTCCCCAAACAGAAAGAATAACAGCCAGCTGTAACTTCCCATTTCCCCCTTCTAGTCAAACAACATTTAACAGCGCTCACAAAACATACAACCTGACTTACAGACAGTGACAAGTTTAAGAGACTTTAATCCATCGCAATGGAATCTCTAAGGATATCCGTTAGCATGTAGCACGCAACACAATTAGCCTTAACAGTTAGCATTAGCTTAGCCTAAGGTACCCCGTGGCACAAAACACAATTAGCATGTAGTATTTAGCCACAATGTACCACGTGACCCGAACCATACAATCAAGCATTTAGCCACGAGGCACCACGTGGCCTGAAACAATCCAGCATTAACACCAACCTCCAGCTAACTGCAGCCTACTAGCTATACAAATGAACACCCCGCACCGCGGCCCAATCATTGTCCATGATTATCAATAATATCTCCATCTAACTTTTTGTTGCCTTGAAAGATGAATCTCATATCAAGCGGTTACCCCCCAACCAATTTCCCGTCGACCAGAGGAGCAGGATAACATAAATACAACCATTCACTTCATAATTCCCGCTTAAGGAATCAACCTGATTCAGTCTAACTAAGCCCAGGATTTGTAGCCCATTCATAATGAATCGCCTCGATCAAGAGGTCTTGTCCGTATCCACGGTGCCCTAACTATGCAGATATCTTCCAACCTTTATTCTCTACCAATCCATTGTCCTAAACATGCTATTATTCCCCGTTTCCCCATCAACCCAATTTAGAATATTTGTTATCAAACTCCTAATCAACAGCAACACCATACCTCAACAACCCAAGTACTTTTAACTGTACACCGTCAAAGCCCTCTCCCCAATCCACAAAATCACTAGTGCCCAAAGTTTGTGAGTATTCTCACCTTTAGCCGGCTTGGACAGTAGTCAAATCACGAATCCAGGAAAGGGACCAACAACGATGCAATCAATATCTCAGTGGAGCCTCCATTTGTAGTGTATGTTATTCGTAGGTGTTACCGTCAATCAAGGAGTCTGCTCATACTGAACATTGATCATAAGGTTTATTCAGACCACAAGCTTCAGCATGAGTTTACAGACAACGCGTGGTCCGGAGAGCAGTGTCCTCCAATTCTAATGTCTGCTCTGTCCTATCTTCTTCGTGTACCCCTATTTATAACCAATGCAACAAGATGGGCTCCCTCTTCTGGCCAGTTTACAATACACTTCCTGTCTATCATATGTGACGTCACGCTAAAACCTTCCCTCTGGATAGCAATAATCAACCTTCCATTTCTTCATGAAAAACATTTAACAAAGACATAATTCTAATACACTACACTAACCCAGATTCTCCAAATGTATCACCATTTTCTAAAGTCAAACACCATTATCATTCGTTATCAGACACCCAATCAGCTCCCCTGTTTTGTGCACTGTTAAAACTATAATCATTCACATAACAACATAATAATATAATTTCACACAGACACTTCCTCAACATTTTAATCCCTATCTTACATTACTATACTATTGATCTACTGGACAAATAAAGCTTGATAGCTCATTGAAGAGTGATTCTCCACAGAGGCAGCTGGGGATGAGTCAGCAGAAAGTCCAGCAGAGAGAGAAGGACCTGACGGAGCTCCAACAGGCTGTGGAGTCTCTCAAGGTGAGTATTGTTGACCAGAGGAGACACACCATTTCACTTCTCTCCTCCAGTCAGAGAGAGAGAGGGGCCCCTCTCCAATCCCACTGACGGGAACAGGCTGTCTGGACCCCTTTCAGAGAATAGACTGCTTAATGTAACCGGCGGGATATGAACCCGGGTCTACTGAGGGAGAAACCAACATCTTGACCGTTACACCAAGAGGACATTCCCTATTGGGCTGAGGGCCGACACTGATTTTGAAGTCGCAGGCGGGGCTACCTCATCACATAACCATGAGTAACCATGACTGGGTAGAGGGTACTGAGTTAGTCCCTAGAGGGTAGAGGGTACTGAGTTAGACCCTAGAGGGTAGAGGGTACTGAGTTAGTCCCTAGAGGGTAGAGGGTACTGAGTTAGACCCTAGAGGGTAGAGGGTACTGAGTTAGTCCCTAGAGGGTAGAGGGTACTGAGTTAGACCCTAGAGGGTAGAGGGTACTGAGTTAGACCCTAGAGGGTACTGAGTTAGACCCTAGAGGGTACTGAGTTAGTCCCTAGAGGGTAGAGGGTACTGAGTTAGTCCCTAGAGGGTAGAGGGTACTGAGTTAGTCCCTAGATGGTAGAGGGTACTGAGTTAGACCCTAGAGGGTACTGAGTTAGTCCCTAGAGGGTAGAGGGTACTGAGTTAGACCCTAGAGGGTACTGAGTTAGACCCTAGAGGGTAGAGGGTACTGAGTTAGACCCTAGAGGGTACTGAGTTAGACCCTAGAGGGTAGAGGTACTGAGTTAGTCCCTAGAGGGTAGAGGGTACTGAGTTAGACCCTAGAGGGAAGAGGGTACTGAGTTAGACCCTAGAGGGTAGAGGGTACTGAGTTAGACCCTAGAGGGTACTGAGTTAGACCCTAGAGGGTACTGAGTTAGTCCCTAGAGGGTAGAGGGTACTGAGTTAGACCCTAGAGGGAAGAGGGTACTGAGTTAGACCCTAGAGGGTAGAGGGTACTGAGTTAGACCCTAGAGGGTACTGAGTTAGACCCTAGAGGGTACTGAGTTAGTCCCTAGAGGGTACTGAGTTAGACCCTAGAGGGTACTGAGTTAGTCCCTAGAGGGTACTGAGTTAGTCCCTAGAGGGTAGAGGGTACTGAGTTAGACCCTAGAGGGTACTGAGTTAGACCCTAGAGGGTACTGAGTTAGTCCCTAGAGGGTACTGAGTTAGTCCCTAGAGGGTACTGAGTTAGACCCTAGAGGGTAGAGGGTACTGAGTTAGACCCTAGAGGGTAGAGGGTACTGAGTTAGACCCTAGAGGGTACTGAGTTAGACCCTAGAGGGTACTGAGTTAGTCCCTAGAGGGTAGAGGGTACTGAGTTAGTCCCTAGAGGGTACAGGGTACTGAGTTAGACCCTAGAGGGTAGAGGGTACTGAGTTAGACCCTAGAGGGTACTGAGTTAGTCCCTAGAGGGTAGAGGTACTGAGTTAGACCCCAGAGGGTAGAGGGTACTGAGTTAGACCCTAGAGGGTAGAGGGTACTGAGTTAGACCCTAGAGGGTAGAGGGTACTGAGTTAGACCCTAGAGGGTACTGAGTTAGTCCCTAGAGGGTACTGAGTTAGACCCTAGAGGGTAGAGGGTACTGAGTTAGACCCTAGAGGGTAGAGGGTACTGAGTTAGACCCTAGAGGGTAGAGGGTACTGAGTTAGTCCCTAGAGGGTACTGAGTTAGTCCCTAGAGGGTAGAGGGTACTGAGTTAGTTCCTAGAGGGTACTGAGTTAGTCCCTAGAGGGTACTGAGTTAGTCCCTAGAGGGTAGAGGGTACTGAGTTAGTTCCTAGAGGGTACTGAGTTAGACCCTAGAGGGTACTGAGTTAGACCCTAGAGGGTAGAGGGTACTGAGTTAGACCCTAGAGGGTAGAGGGTACTGAGTTAGACCCTAGAGGGTAGAGGGTACTGAGTTAGTCCCTAGAGGGTACTGAGTTAGTCCCTAGAGGGTAGAGGGTACTGAGTTAGTCCCTAGAGGGTACTGAGTTAGTCCCTAGAGGGTAGAGGGTACTGAGTTAGACCCTAGAGGGTACTGAGTTAGACCCTAGAGGGTACTGAGTTAGACCCTAGAGGGTACTGAGTTAGTCCCTAGAGGGTAGAGGGTACTGAGTTAGACCCTAGAGGGTACTGAGTTAGACCCTAGAGGGTAGAGGGTACTGAGTTAGACCCTAGAGGGTAGAGGGTACTGAGTTAGACCCTAGAGGGTAGAGGGTACTGAGTTAGACCCTAGAGGGTACTGAGTTAGTCCCTAGAGGGTAGAGGGTACTGAGTTAGACCCTAGAGGGTACTGAGTTAGACCCTAGAGGGTAGAGGGTACTGAGTTTAGACCCTAGAGGGTACTGAGTTAGACCCTAGAGGGTACTGAGTTAGTCCCTAGAGGGTAGAGGGTACTGAGTTATAGTCCCTAGAGGGTAGAGGGTACGGAGTTAGACCCTAGAGGGTACTGAGTTAGACCCTAGAGGGTAGAGGGTACTGAGTTAGACCCTAGAGGGTAGAGGGGTACTGAGTTAGACCCTAGAGGGTACTGAGTTAGTCCCTAGAGGGTAGAGGGTACTGAGTTAGACCCTAGAGGGTACTGAGTTAGACCCCTAGAGGGTAGAGGGGTACTGAGTTAGACCCTAGAGGGTAGAGGGTACTGAGTTAGACCCTAGAGGGTACTGAGTTAGTCCCTAGAGGGTACTGAGTTAGACCCTAGAGGGTACTGAGTTAGACCCTAGAGGGGTAGAGGGTACTGAGTTAGACCCTAGAGGGTACTGAGTTAGTCCCTAGAGGGTAGAGGGTACTGAGTTAGACCCTAGAGGGTACTGAGTTAGACCCTAGAGGGTACTGAGTTAGACCCTAGAGGGTAGAGGGTACTGAGTTAGTTCCTAGAGGGTACTGAGTTAGTCCCTAGAGGGTAGAGGGTACTGAGTTAGACCCTAGAGGGTACTGAGTTAGACCCTAGAGGGTAGAGGGTACTGAGTTATACCCTAGAGGGTAGAGGGTACTGAGTTAGACCCTAGAGGGTACTGAGTTAGACCCTAGAGGGTAGAGGGTACTGAGTTAGACCCTAGAGGGTACTGAGTTAGTCCCTAGAGGGTAGAGGTACTGAGTTAGTCCCTAGAGGGTAGAGGGTACTGAGTTAGACCCTAGAGGGTAGAGGGTACTGAGTTAGACCCTAGAGGGTACTGAGTTAGACCCTAGAGGGTACTGAGTTAGACCCTAGAGGGTAGAGGGTACTGAGTTAGTTCCTAGAGGGTACTGAGTTAGTCCCTAGAGGGTAGAGGGTACTGAGTAGACCCTAGAGGGTACTGAGTTTAGACCCTAGAGGGTAGAGGGTACTGAGTTATACCCTAGAGGGTAGAGGGTACTGAGTTAGACCCTAGAGGGTACTGAGTTAGACCCTAGAGGGTACTGAGTTAGACCCTAGAGGGTACTGAGTTAGACCCTAGAGGGTACTGAGTTAGACCCTAGAGGGTACTGAGTTAGTCCCTAGAGGGTAGAGGTACTGAGTTAGTCCCTAGAGGGTAGAGGGTACTGAGTTAGACCCTAGAGGGTAGAGGGTACTGAGTTAGACCTAGAGGGTACTGAGTTAGACCCTAGAGGGTAGAGGGTACTGAGTTAGTCCCTAGAGGGTAGAGGTACTGAGTTAGTCCCTAGAGGGTAGAGGGTACTGAGTTAGACCCTAGAGGGTAGAGGGTACTGAGTTAGACCCTAGAGGGTACTGAGTTAGTCCCTAGAGGGTACTGAGTTAGTCCCTAGAGGGTAGAGGGTACTGAGTTAGACCCTAGAGGGTAGAGGGTACTGAGTTAGTCCCCTAGAGGGTACTGAGTTAGTCCCTAGAGGGTACTGAGTTAGTCCCTAGAGGGTAGAGGGGTACTGAGTTAGACCCTAGAGGGTAGACATTAACATGAAGCCGGGTCTACTGAGGAGAGAAACCAACATCTTGACCGTTTCACCAAGAGGACATTCCCCATTAGGCTGACACTGATTTTGAAGTCGAAGGCGGGCTACCTCATCACAAAACCTCTCGAGAAATCATGACTGGCTCATGTCCCCTATACATTAACATGTGAGCCCTCTCTCTCTCTCTCTCTCCTCTCTCATCTCTCTCTCTCTCTCTCTCTCCTCTCTCTCTCTCTCTCTCCTCTCTCTCTCTCTCTCTCTCTCTCTCTCTCTCTCTCTCTCTCTCTCTCTCTCTCTCTCTCTCTCTCTCTCTCTCTCTCTCTCTCAATTCAAATCAATTCAAATGGCTTTATTGGCATGGGAAACACATGTTTATATTGCCAAAGCAAGTGAAATAGATAATAAACAAAAGTGAAATAAACATTCAGAAATGAACAGTAAACATTGCACTCACAAAATGTTCAAAGGAATAGAGACATTTCAAATGTTATAACTCAAGTGCAAACAGAGTGAGCCATTCGCCAGACTGAGTTCTGGAGGTGAAATGGAAATGAATGAGGGAGAGTTAAGTGAGGTAGAAGGTGTGGTGAAGAGCTCAGAACCAGAGCCTGGCATCAATGGACATGATAAAGAAGAATCTGGTGCAGTAGGATTTACATTGTTGGAGAAAGTGGATCCATACCTTTTGGCAGATCCATTTGGGGTTTCAGGGTGGGTGGGAAAGGAGTTGGGTGCAGTTGAATCAGTGAAGGTAACCTGTAGTGGACTTGTGATATTTGTTTGTGTTTCTTCTGACCAGAGGGGGTGGGCGCTCTGTGTCACGCAACTTGGGTCAAGATCTGTTTCTTGCTTTGCTCTTAGGAACAGGGCACCATTGAAAGGAGTGATTTCTGGGGTAGCGTTAAGTGTAGAAGTGGAGCAATTAAGGTTGAAGACTGCTGGTGTTTGTGATTCCCGCCGTTTGGTGCAACACAGACCCGGTGGTGAGCGTGGTGAAACAGAGGAGTCAGTCCTTTTGAGTTATGAGTCTTTACCAGAGAAAGTCATGTTATGATATATCAGTTATCTTGATTCAAGCTTTTGTGCCAAATCCATAAATTCAGGTGCAACGTTTATGGTCATTTCACAGCAGTTTGTGGGAGGGAAATTCCAAGATGTTTTATGTGTGCGGAAGAGAATGGGATAAAGGATTGTTCTGGTGTGGTCCTCTCTAGCTCAATTGGTAGAGCATGGCGCTTGTAACGCCAGGATAGTGGGTTCGATCCCCGGAACCACCCATACGTAAAAATGTATGCACACATGACTGTAAGTCGCTTTGGATAAAAGCGTCTGCTAAATGGCATATTATTATTATATTATTATAAAGTGTGTGTCAACTGTTGGGATACCCATGTTGCTGGGGATCGGAAGTGTCCGGTGCGAAAGAGGCAGGATGAGGTGGCCAGAGTCAGAGTAGTGCAGAAGGTGTCGTATGCTGAGGCAGTGAAGGAAGTAGAGGAGGATGGGTCAAGGGTGAGAGATCCTGAGAGGATCCCTGTGAGTAGTAGATCTGTGCCAGCACAGAGGGATAGGCCATCGAGTGATATATGCTTTAGGAAAGTTAGCTTCTTAGAGTTCATAGCAATGGTTATCAACTGTACCGCAGAAATGGAACGTAAATCACAGAAAATAGATGTTGTGGTGGCAGCTGCAGAGAAGTATTTGGGCATACAAGATTAGACTTCAGAAGAGTTCCAGGGTGTGTTGAGTGGTGGTGTCCCGTCCTCCCAGGCCGTTGGCATGGTGCAGGAGCAGATAGGGTCAAAGTAGTGGAATGGGGTAGTGGGTATTTAATGAGTGTAGGGTTAGTTGGAAGGTTTTTAATTAAATGTTCCTTTCCCCTTTTCCCATTTTGTATCACAAAGTAAAATAGAGTTATATTATAGTCCAGTTGGGGGCGGTAATGCAACATATTGGATGCCAACCGCCGTTAAACTCCAAAGAAGAAGAAACGTTACATTATGGCAATGTACAGTGTCTCTGCCTCTCTCATTCCATCACTTTTGCGGTAGTTGGTTGTGTGGGTCACTGGTTATGAATGGGGTGCTGACAGATAATCATTGATGGATATTTATAGAGCTCTGATCAGGGCGACAATTAATTATGAGTGTATATTTTATGGAACAGTGGCAAAGACAGAATCCAGTATATAGCTTTAAGGATATGTATTGGTGCATTTAAATCAACATCTGTATGTGCCTTACTGGTGGAGGCAGGAGAGATGCCTTTGGATATACACCGTAAAAAATGGTCATTATCTTATTGGGTTGAAAGGCTGTGAGGTTGAGCATCCCACTGCTACTGTTCTAGATGACTGTTGGGAATATACTAGTAGACAAGGCAGTGGTTTTGGTTGGACAGTTGGAAAGCTTGCTGATGAGAGTGGTTTGAGGGAGTTGGAGGTTGGCCCTTCTGTGGTGATAGGGGATGTTCCTCCATGGTTACTCCCAGACCCTGTTGTTGATCTAACCTTGGTAGAGAAAAGGAAAGATTGGTCAGAAGTCAGTGATATAGAGAAACTGGTTGACAATTACATTGGTAGGAGTTTTTATGCTTTTTTACCGCTTTTCACAGATGGATCCAAGGACCCAGATAGTGGGCTCACAGGAGCAGGCGTTTACGTTCCTGAATTTGATGTGCAGATATGTAGAAGACTAACAGATGAACTGTCAGTATACTCAGTTGAACTGTTGGCGATAATAGTTGCCCTCCAGTGGGTGGAGGACATACAACCTGTTAGAATTAAAGTATTCTCAGATTCTCTGTCTGTATTGAATTGTTTATCATCTGGTAAATCTAATAGGAGTTACCTGTTATTGGAGGTATTAATGTTATTATGGAGAATTGAGGGAATGGGTGTAGTAGTGAGATTCTGCTGGGTCCCAGCACATTCGGGTGTGGAAAGGAATGAAATTGTAGACCAGTTAGCTAAAAGAGCTTTGAAACTAGATATAATTGATATTAATGTTCCACTGGGTAGAGGTGAGGCCAAATGTAAGATCAGAGCCATTTCGATAGATGTGTGGCAGAAGAGATGGTACTCTGAGCACAAGGGCCGGCATTTATATGAATAGTTTACAGTTTTACAGAAAGGTCGATGGACCAAGATTCAAAGGTCAGATTAGGAAGGAAGAGGTGGTGTTTACTCAATTGCGCTTAGGACATTGTACATTGAACTCGTCATTACATCTGGTTGGCAAGCATGGGAATGGTTTGTGTCTGGAAGGTACGGTTGATGAAACGGTGGAGCATGTGTTGTTAGTATGTTGTAAGTATGTTGAAGAGAGGGAAAGATTGAAGTGTAGGGTCATTGAGGTTGGACGGGGTTGGGGGGGTTGGAAGGGATTTTGGGGATGGGGGAGGGTCTATTAGAAGTTAGTAGGGCTCTTCTTTATTTTCTCAGAAGTACTGAGTTAGGTAGGAGGATTTAGAAATGTTGGAAACCGTGATTGACCACACACTCCAGCACAGTAGGTGGCGGCATGCACCTTTAACGTTGGTTTGTGGACCGCCATTATATCATAGAAGAAGAAGTTGTTGCTGTGAGAGATTTGTGGTTCGTGAGGAGGGCTACTATTCTTTTTTCTTTTGGTTCTTGCGTATTTTCTGAATGTATTTTCTCATGGTGGAGGGTTTGTTTATTGGTTTCCACTGTTTATCGTTTAGAGTTGAGGGGGGAGTAGGGGTAGTTTGTTAGGGCGGCGTGATGGCCTCAACCGAGTGGAGAAGAAACGCTGTCGCTTCGGGTCCGTTCCGGAGAAAGGTGTGGAGGAAGTTTTGCTCATGGTCGGCGAACAGGTTGGAGCGGAACATCTGGACTCTGCATCCAGAATGAACAAGGCGGTGGTTGTGTTAATGAAAAAGGTTTGTCTTGTTGTGAGGGGTGTGTTGGTGCAGATGTCGCCTCTTTCGATAAGAGTTGTGGTGGCTAATCTGCCTCCGTTTATTGCTTCCGAACAGACCGCAAGTAGTTGGTTAGTTTTGGTAAATTTGCAAGTGGTTTCCGTGTGCTCTCGGCTGGGTGCCAAGCGGAATCCGTTAAACATGTTGTCTCTTTTCGTAGACAAGTGTTTGTTTCTTAACAAACTTCAAGGTTACACAGGGGAGGGGTGGAACACAGGGTTTGCTAGCACAGATAGTTTTGGGTGTTTCTAGTGTGGGGATCATCAGTTATAGGCTACAAGCAGCAATATGATTGATAGGTAGGACAGGTATTGAACCCAAATAATCCCTACTCAGATGCGCTAACCTCAACCCTAGTAAACATGCATTATAAAAACCTTCTATATAAAATTATCTCATATTGGGAGTAAATAGCCTCTGAATAGAAAAGAAAAAACACTGCATCTTCCAGCCCACCAATAAATGACATAATGCAACCTTGGCGGTTAGCATATTTACCTCAACATGCCCCTCGCTTGCCTGAGAAGGCAGAGTGCTCGATGCTGGTTGATGAATTTGACAATTAATGTACTAGGAAAATACGTTTTTGTCGACCAGAGGTGACTGAATTAATGTTTAAGCTTATTGATAATCATTATAGTAATGAAGTATAATTTCAAAACATGAAAGTTGTCAAATGGTGGTGGTACCAGGAGGGAGGAGAGTAGAGCAGGGTCAAGTGGTGGTGGTACCAGGAAGGAGGAGAGTAGAGCAGGGTCAAGTGGTGGTGGTACCAGGAAGGAGGAGAGTAGAGCAGGGTCAAGTGGTGGTGGTACCAGGAGGGAGGAGAGTAGAGCAGGGTCAAGTGGTGGTGGTACCAGGAGGGAGGAGAGTAGAGCAGGGTCAAGTGGTGGTGGTACCAGGAGGGAGGAGAGTAGAGCAGGGTCAAGTGGTGGTGGTACCAGGAGGGAGGAGAGTAGAGCAGGGTCAAGTGGTGGTGGTACCAGGAGGGAGGAGAGTAGAGCAGGGTCAAGTGGTGGTGGTACCAGGAGGGAGGAGAGTAGAGCAGGGTCAAGTGGTGGTGGTACCAGGAGGGAGGAGAGTAGAGCAGGGTCAAGTGGTGGTGGTACCAGGAGGGAGGAGAGTAGAGCAGGGTCAAGTGGTGGTGGTACCAGGAGGGAGGAGAGTAGAGCAGGGTCAAGTGGTGGTGGTACCAGGAAGGAGGAGAGTAGAGCAGGGTCAAGTGGTGGTGGTACCAGGAGGGAGGAGAGTAGAGCAGGGTCAAGTGGTGGTGGTACCAGGAGGGAGGAGAGTAGAGCAGGGTCAAGTGGTGGTGGTACCAGGAAGGAGGAGAGTAGAGCAGGGTCAAGTGGTGGTGGTACCAGGAAGGAGGAGAGTAGAGCAGGGTCAAGTGGTGGTGGTACCAGGAAGGAGGAGAGTAGAGCAGGGTCAAGTGGTGGTGGTACCAGGAAGGAGGAGAGTAGAGCAGGGTCAAGTGGTGGTGGTACCAGGAAGGAGGAGAGTAGAGCAGGGTCAAGTGGTGGTGGTACCAGGAAGGAGGAGAGTAGAGCATGTTCAAGTGGTGGTGGTACCAGGAGGGAGGAGAGTAGAGCAGGGTCAAGTGGTGGTGGTACCAGGAGGGAGGAGAGTAGAGCAGGGTCAAGTGGTGGTGGTACCAGGAAGGAGGAGAGTAGAGCAGGGTCAAGTGGTGGTGGTACCAGGAAGGAGGAGAGTAGAGCAGGGTCAAGTGGTGGTGGTACCAGGAAGGAGGAGAGTAGAGCAGGGTCAAGTGGTGGTGGTACCAGGAAGGAGGAGAGTAGAGCAGGGTCAAGTGGTGGTGGTACCAGGAAGGAGGAGAGTAGAGCAGGGTCAAGTGGTGGTGGTACCAGGAAGGAGGAGAGTAGAGCATGTTCAAGTGGTGGTGGTACCAGGAGGGAGGAGAGTAGAGCAGGGTCAAGTGGTGGTGGTACCAGGAGGGAGGAGAGTAGAGCAGGGTCAAGTGGTGGTGGTACCAGGAAGGAGGAGAGTAGAGCAGGGTCAAGTGGTGGTGGTACCAGGAAGGAGGAGAGTAGAGCAGGGTCAAGTGGTGGTGGTACCAGGAAG
>NW_028165154.1:0-27500 GCF_964263955.1 Coregonus lavaretus
CCCGGGAGGAAGAGCAGCTCCGTCTTGCCAAGGTTCAGCTTGAGGTGGTGATCCGTCATCCATACTGATATGTCTGCCAGACATGCGATTCGCCACCTGGTTATCAGAAGGGGGAAAGGAGAAGATTAGTTGTGTATCGTCAGCATAGCAATGATAGGAGAGGCCATGTGAGAATATGACAGAGCCAAGTGACTTGGTGTATAGGGAGAATAGTAGAGGGCCTAGAACTGAGCCCTGGGGGACACCAGTGGTGAGAGCATGTGGTGCGGAGACAGCTTCTCGCCACACCACTTGGTAGGAGCGACCGGTCAGGTAGGACGCAATCCAGGAGTGAGCCGCGCCGGAGATGCCCAGCTCGGAGAGGGTGGAGAGGAGGATCTGATGGTTCACAGTATTTTTATTTATTTATATATATTTATTTATTTTTTATTTTTTAGTCATTTAGCAGACGCTCTTATCCAGAGCGACTTACAGTTAGTGAGTGCATACATTATTTTTTATACCCCCCGTGGGAATTGAACCCACAACCTTGGCGTTGCAAACACCATGCTCTACCAACTGAGCTACACCCCCTGCCGGCCATTCCCTCCCCTACCCTAGACGACGCTGGGCCAATTGTGCGCCGCCCCATGGGTCTCCCGGTCGCGGCCGGCTACAACAGAGCCTGGATTCGAACCAGGATCTCTAGTGGCACAGCTAGCACTGCGATGCAGTGCCTTAGACCACTGCGCCACTCGGGAGATATATCAAAGGCAGCAGACAGGTCTAGAAGGACAAGAGCAGAGGAGAGCGAGTTAGCTTTAGCAGTGCGGAGAGCCTCCGTGACACAGAGAAGAGCAGTCTCAGTTGAATGATCAGTCCTGAAACCTGACTGGTTTGGATCAAGAAGGTCATTCTGAGAGAGATAGCAAGAGAGTTGGCTAAAGACGGCACGCTCAATAGTTTTGGAAAGAAAAGAAAGAAGGGATACTGGTCTGTAGTTGTTGACATCAGTGGGATCGAGTGTTGGTTTTTTGAGAAGGGGTGCAACTCTCGCTCTCTTGAAGACGGAAGGGACATAGCCAGCGGTCAAGGATGAGTTGATCAGCGAGGTGAGGTAGGGGAGAAGGTCACCGGAGATGGTCTGGAGAAGAGAGGAGGGGATGGGGTCAAGCGGGCAGGTTGTTGGGCGGCCTGCAGTCACAAGTCGCAAGATTTTATCTGGAGAGAGAGGGGAGAAAGTCAAAGCATAGGGTAGGGCAGTGTGAGCAGGACCAGCAGTGTCATTAGACTTAACATACGAGGATCGGATGTCGTCAACCTTCTTTTCAAAGTGGTTGACGAAGTTCAGCAGGGAGGAGAATGTGGCAAAGAGCTTCCTAGGGTTAGAGGCAGATGCTTGGAATTTAGAGTGGTAGAAAGTGGCCTTAGCAGCAGAAACAGATGAAGAAAATGTAGAGAGGAGGGAGTGAAAAGATGCCAGGTCGGCAGGGAGTTTAGTTTTCTTCCATTTCCGCTCCGCTGCCCGGAGCTCTGTTCTGTGAGCTCGCAATGAGTCATCAAGCCACGGAGCTGGAGGGGAGGACCGAGCCGGCTGGGAGGATAGGGGACACAGAGAGTCAAAGGATGCAGAAAGGGAGGAGTGGAGGGTTGAGGAGGCAGAATCAGGAGATTGGAGGGAGAAGGATTGAGCAGAGGGAAGAGATGATAGGATGGAAGAGGAGAGAGTAGCGGGAGAGAGAGAGCGAAGGTTGCGGCAGGGCATTACCATCTGTGTAGGGGCAGAGTGAGTAGTGTTGGAGGAGAGCGAGAGAGAAAAGGATACAAAGTAGTGGTCGGAGACATGGAGGGGAGTTGCAGTGAGATTAGTAGAAGAGCAGCATCTAGTAAAGATGAGGTCAAGCGTATTGCCTGCCTTGTGAGTAGGGGGGGGACGGTGAGAGGGTGAGGTCAAAAGAGGAGAGGAGTGGAAAGAAGGAGGCAGAGAGAAATGAGTCAAATGTAGACGTAGGGAGGTTGAAATCCCCCAAAACTGTGAAGGGTGAGCCATCCTCAGGAAAGGAGCTTATCAAGGCGTCAAGCTCATTGATGAACTCTCCAAGGGAACCTGGAGGGCGATAGATGACAAGGATATTAAGCTTAAATGGGCTAGTGACTGTGACAGGATGGAATTCAAATGAGGAGATAGACAGATGGGTTAGGGGAAAAATTGAGAATGTCCACTTGGGAGATATGAGGATTCCTGTGCCACCACCCCGCTGACCAGATGCTCTCGGGGTATGCGAGAACACATGGTCAGACGAGGAGAGAGCAGTAGGAGTAGCAGTGTTTTCAGTGGTAATCCATGTTTCCGTCAGCGCCAAGAAGTCGAGGGATTGGAGGGTAGCATAGGCTGGGATGAAGTCTGCCTTGTTGGCAGCAGAACGGCAGTTCCAGAGGCTGCCTGAGACCTGGAACTCCAGGTGAGTGGTGCGTGCAGGGACCACCAGGTTAGAGAGGCAGCAGCCACGCGGTGTGAGGCGTTTGTGTAGCCTGTGCGGAGAGGAGAGAACAGGGATAGGCAGAGGCATAGTTGACAGGCTGCAGCAAATGGCTACAATAATGCAGAGGAGATCGGAATGAAATGAACTAAACATCTGGGAAAGGAGAGCCAAATATAACTCTCCCAACTTCCATCTCAGAAACTATAATTGTTGTAAACTACAGCGGTTCAATGTTTCTATGAATAGACTAACTCAGCGAGCTACCTAGGCGCAGCACGAACGGCACGAACACACAGAGAGAGCCAAACTAACGTTAACTAGTCACCCATGTCCCGAATTCCCTGAACGACTCGGGCTATCAATATGTAAAAAACAAAACACAAATGTAGGTTATGACTTACCCCTAGCAGCTACTGTTAGCTAGCCAAGTGCAAAGCTAGCCACTGAATTGACTCAGCCAGTTCGCGTCTGTTCGCTAGGTCGTTCCAGCTATTGTTTACTAGTAGCTATCCAGGTTGCAACAAGCTAGCTAAATTTCAAGCACAGTAGCCACTTGCTACCTAACGTTAACGGTTCAGACATGAGGTTGGAAAACAGCTGAATGGTAGGCATTATTGTATGTAATCATTGTAGGCAGCCAGCTGGCGTAATTACAGGCACTCTCAGGCGTGAAACAACTATACCGTTGCTAATAGCTACTCGCCAGCTAGTCCAGGTGGAGGGTTAGCCAGCTAGCTTCGTGCTACGCCCGGCGCCGCCAAATACAATACTAACCTACAATAATTACATACAACAACCCACGATAACTACCAACAATACCTAACTACAATCTAAATACATATGTAGGTTATGACTTACCCCTAGCAGCTACTGTTAGCTAGCCAAGTGCAAAGCTAGCCACTGAATTGACTCAGCCAGTTCGCGTCTGCTGCTCGCTCGGTCGTTCCAGCTATTGTTTACCAGTTAGCGTTAACGGTTCAGACAATGAGGTTAGAAAACAGCTAAATGGTAGAAAACAGCTGAATGGTAGGCAATTATTGTATGTAACTATTGTAGGCAGCCAGCTGGCGTAATTACAGGCACTCCCAGGCGTGAAACAACTATACCGTTGCTAATAGTTGCCAGTAGCTATCCGCCAGCTAGTCCAGGTGGTGGGTTAGCTAGCTAGCTTCTAGCTTCAGCCGAATACAGCTAGCTTCGTGCTCAGCCGAATACAATACTAACCTACAATAATTACATACAACAACCCAAGATGACTTCCTACAATACCTAACTACAATCTAAATACATAGTTTTAGCCTTACTCGACAAAGCCCAAACTATGTATAAAGCCAAGCTTACCCGACGACCTCACCCGACCTCACCCGTCCACAAATCCCTACTAACCGTCTACTAATCTGGTGTCTCTGTCTTCAATTCTAGTCTCTGTCCTCAATACTAATCTGAGTCTCTGTCCTCAATGCTAATCTGTCTGTCTCTGTCCTCAGTACTAATCTGTCTCTGTCCTCAATGCTAATATGTCTGTCTCTGTCCTCAGTACTAGTGTCTGTCCTCAATGCTAATCTGTCTGTCTCTGTCCTCAATACTAGTCTCTGTCCTCAGTACTAATCTGTCTGTCTCTGTCCTCAGTACTAATCTGTCTGTCTCTGTCCTCAGTACTAGTCTCTGTCCTCAGTACTAATCTGTCTGTCTCTGTCCTCAGTACTAGTGTCTGTCCTCAGTACTAATCTGTCTGTCTCTGTCCTCAGCTACCGCTCTATTCTCCAGTTAGTGAAGCCCTGGCATGATGAAGTGAAGGACTATGTGTTCCCTTACCCCCGGGACTGCAACCCCAGGTGCCCCCTGAAGTGCAATGGACCCATGTGTACACATTATACACAGGTAAGAAGACAGTCAAGGAAAAGTCATATTTTGTATGGGCAGAATAACTTAATTTGAGATTCACATGATTAACTTGAACTTGTAACTGCAAATCTCCCATTGACATCAATGCTTGATTCGAAAGTTCAATTTGAACCTGTCATTTGAATGATAGTATATGGATGATCTTTGCATAATGATGATCCCTACTGTCTCTCTACTTTTCAGATGGTTTGGGCCACAACAAACAAAGTTGGCTGTGCTGTACACACGTGCCACAATATGAACATATGGGGGAACGTGTGGAAACGGGCAACATACTTAGTGTGCAACTATTCATCCAAGTAAGTAGACAGTAATAATATGCTCATTCTATCGTCTCCCTTTGATATTTCAGGAAGTAGGAATACAGTATCTTTGAGAAAGGTCTTTGTTTTTTTCACATCAACTTCTATGCTGTTGTCCTATTACCAATGGCGTACTGTACCTTAGTTCTGAGTATACCAGTACTCAACCTGCTGTTGTCCTATTACCAACGGCGTACTGCACCTTAGTTCTGAGCATGCCAGTACTCAACCTGCTGTTGTCCTAGTACCAACGGCGTACTGCACCTTAGTTCTGAGCATGCCAGTACTCAACCTGCTGTTGTCCTAGTACCAACGGCGTACTGCACCTTAGTTCTGAGCATGCCAGTACTCAACCTGCTGTTGTCCTAATTTCCCATGGCGTACTGCACCTTAGTTCTGAGCATGCCAGTACTCAACCTGCTGTTGTCCTATTACCAACGGCGTACTGCACCTTAGTTCTGAGCATGCCAGTACTCAACCTGCTGTTGTCCTATTACCAACGGCGTACTGCACCTTAGTTCTGAGCATGCCAGTACTCAACCTGCTGTTGTCCTATTACCAACGGCGTACTGCACCTTAGTTCTGAGCATGCCAGTACTCAACCTGCTGTTGTCCTATTACCAACGGCGTACTGCACCTTAGTTCTGAGCATGCCAGTACTCAACCTGCTGTTGTCCTATTACCAACGGCGTACTGCACCTTAGTTCTGAGCATGCCAGTACTCAACCTGCTGTTGTCATAGTACCAACGGCGTACTGCACCTTAGTTCTGAGCATGCCAGTACTCAACCTGCTGTTGTCCTAGTACGGTTAATCTCCGTCCATTGGAGCTTTAGCTCTAGCACAAGGCTGTGAACGTACAGGTAGCAGCCACATTCCAAACGCTCCAGAACCTCACAGAATTCCAATTCTCAATTACGGAATCAAAGGCCCGCCGTTTCATGACCGTCGGGACTTGTGACTGACTTGTGACCCAGCCCTGATCATCTCATAATTCATCCGGCACGCTGCCGACCTGTTTTAACTCGGCCTTCCACACTGAAGAACATATGTTGATGACTTAGGACACGTGCAGCTGTGTTTTATAAAAGCCTGTCAATCAACAGAAGCAGTTTTCCTCCACAGGGACCACTGTGGCCACTATCAATGTTGCCACTCACAGTCTTACTTGAAATTAAGCAAATGAAGTCACCCACAATATGTGACAAATTATACCGTTATCTCTCTGGCTAGCTTATACGTTCCCTAACTACATTCCCTATACACTAGTTATATAGTTTATATGCTATCTTATACCTGAATCAAGACCACTCTGTGCCAGTATTAACTCTGTGTCTGTCTGTCTGTCTGTCTTGTGTTTTTCCAGGGGGAACTGGATCGGAGAGGCCCCCTACAAAGTAGGCGTCCCGTGCTCTGCCTGTCCCCCTAGCTACGGAGGCTCCTGTTCCAACAACATGTGCTTCCCAGCCCTCAACACAAACTATCTGCAATGGTTCAAATAGAGCCAGGGGTCCCTGTCCAGACTAAGGCTGCGTCCCAAACTGTACCCTATTCCCAATTGGCTAACAGCCTGACCCCCGACCTCAACACAGAGACTTTTCCCCCCTGAAGGATTTGCACAACACGCTTATTTAAGATGCAATACATTATATTAACGTGTACATAGAATTCATGTTTTTTTTTTTTTTACGTTGTTACCAGAAGTGTTTAAAAAAAAGAAATTATTATCATATGATGAATTGGATTGATTGATTGATTGATTGATAGGAAGATCATTTATCTTGTGAAGTATGTTTCCTAACAGAAATGGTGCAGATACTTTTTCAGTATTAAAGTATTATGGGTTTAACATTGGCCATGTACGCATAGAAAGTGGATACGCTTGGATGTGCCTCACAATGGTCAAATGTAAACACAACTGGAGACAACTTGTAATTTAGTAATTTTTGGATACATGTTATTGATATTGCAGCGCTACGGTAGCAAGCAAAAATGGTTTTAAAGTGATTGTTAACTGACTGTATAAAAAAAAATTCTGCTTAGCTAATCATCTTGGCTAACTGTGGAGATAAATAATTAACTTCATGTACCATTAATTAGGGCTCGACTCAATCTGTAACACTGAAGAGGTGTGCTACAGCGCAATAGAAATTTAAAGGCAATGTTGCCGCGTTAGCGGAGACTGCATTCACGGTAAACACTGCAAATGTCGGCTCAATCGGAAATTACTTTTTAAATTTCAATCGCGCAGTAACGCTGAACTTTAGTGATACAGATTGAATCGAGCCCTTAGCCACCGCAAATGTCTTTGCTAGCAAATGCAACACTGTGTCCTAAACTGCAAGGTGTCTCCAGCGATGTTTCATTATTATTTTTTTTTAAAAAGTATTTCATAGGGTGCTGCGTTATAACGCACCTTGTAATGAATCCCAGCCTGTGTCAATTGGGCTGAAGGCATTACACAGGAACATGGTCTCGGGCCTCAGACCTCAACTAACATGAAGCACCCAAACACTACGCTACCAAACCACATAGGAACTGAAGCTAACCCAACCACTACGATAACAAACCACATAGGAACTGAAGCTAACCCAACCACTAGGCTACCAAACCACATAGGAACTGAAGCTAACCCAACCACTATGCTACCAAACCACATAGGAACTGAAACTAACCCAACCACTACGCTACCAAACCACATAGGAACTGAAGCTAACCCAACCACTACGCTAACAAACCACATAGGAACTGAAGCTAACCCAACCACTACGCTACCAAACCACATAGGAACTGAAGCTAACCCATCCACTACGCTACCAAACCACATAGGAACTGAAGCTAACCCAACCACTACACTACCAAACCACATAGGAACTGAAGCTAACCCAACCACTAGGCTACCAAACCACATAGGAACTGAAGCTAACCCAACCACTACGCTACCAAACCACATAGCAACTGCAGCTAACCCAACCACTACGCTACCAAACCACATAGCAACTGAAGCTAACCCATCCACTAGGCTACCAAACCACAAAGCAACTGCAGTTAACCAAACAGGCTACCAAACCACATAGCATCTGTAGCTAACCCAATCCGTAGACTACCAAACCACATAGCAACGGCAGCTAACCCAACCAGTAGACTACCAAACCACATAGCAACTGCAGCTAACCCAACCAGTAGACTACCAAACCAAATAGCAACTGCAGCTAACCCAACCAGTAGGCTACCAAACCACATAGCAACTACAGCTAACTCAACAGGCTACCAAATCACATAGCAACTGCAGCTAAATCAACCATCAGGCTACTAAACCACATAGCTCAGCCAGTAGGCTACGAAACCACGTAGCAACTGCAGCTAATGGCATTTCCATTCATATCCTGAAGCTAATTGACTAAAGTTGTGTTCACCACAGGGAGGGCTGTACTTACAGTACTGGAGAAACTCCACCACAGCTAACTGAAAGGCCTGTATATGTGTTGAGCTCTATTGGGAATGAATGGCCTCCTGTTTCTGTGGATGGCACAATGGCAAGTGTAACACTTCACCAACACAATATGACATTGATGTGCAAGTTGCAAAGGGCTGCTTCAGACAGCTACAGTGTATTGTGTAGTAATAATCTGTTTATATTTCCCAGACAGTCCAGACATGCTTGTTCCTCAGCCAGAGGACAGGTTCAGTACTGGTTGCTAGCGGACAGGTTCAGTACTGGTTGCTAGCGGACAGGTTCAGTACTGGTTGCTAGCGGACAGGTTCAGTACTGGTTGCTAGCGGACAGGTTCAGTACTGGTTGCTAGAGGACAGGTTCAGTACTGGTTGCTAGCGGACAGGTTCAGTACTGGTTGCTAGTGGACAGGTTCAGTACTGGTTGCTAGCGGACAGGTTCAGTACTGGTTTCTAGAGGACAGGTTCAGTACTGGTTGCTAGCGGACAGGTTCAGTACTGGTTGCTAGCGGACAGGTTCAGTACTGGTTGCTAGCGGACAGGTTCAGTACTGGTTGTGTTGCTTGTTGTTTAACATGACTCTGGGCATTCCATACAGTAGGCTCAGTGGAATGTGTATACCATGGGATAGGAAGACAGTACTGCATTAAATGGATCCAGGTATGTCCTTTCAGCGTGTGTTTTGGTCGATGGCTTGATTCTGTTGTTGTGTAATGTCGTACAACGTTCACTGATCTGTTTTCAGTTCTTAGATGGAGAACAACTTCACGTGCACCTTTATGTGTTTGTGTTTCCATAGAATATTGTGTACACAGATAACTCTCATACCCTGAATATGAATATCCGTATACTACATTCATACTGTAAGTTATTCCTTTTTTATATACCAGAAATATTTAATTAAAGGATGTTTTTTTTTAAATTGTTTTGTAAAATGAACTTTACATAAATGTGGAATTCTTTCCAATTGCCTACTGGTTTTGATTAAGATAATACATTAAGATAATATTTAAAAAAATATATAAAAAAAATACCTTGTATTGTTTTCTCCAATTTAGTGTGGTCGGTATGGTAATTTAGTGTGGTCGGTATTGGCAAGCAAAAACTTCCACAGTTCTGACTTGGCGAACATGTAAGAATTCCTTTCTAATCTAGGTCAGGAAGTGAATTCTCTCCCAACCGTACTGTATCATGCAGTCTCTATGGGACTATCATAATATCAACTCTACTGTACATGGAGTGGACAAAACATTATAAACACCCACTTTTTCCATGACATAGACTGACCAGATGAATCCAGGTGAAAGCTATGATCCCTTATCGATGTCACTTGTTAAATCCACTGTGGTCCTCTGTAGCTCAGCTGGTAGAGCACGGCGCTTGTAACGCCAAGGTAGTGGGTTCGATCCCCGGGACCACCCATACACAAAAAATGTTTGCACGCATGACTGTAAGTCGCTTTGGATAAAAGCGTCTGTTAAATGGCATATTATTAAATCAGTGTAGATGAAGGGGAGGAGACAGGTTAAAGAAGGATTACTAAGCCTTGAGACAATTGAGACATGTGCATGTGTGACATTCAGAGGGTGAATGGGCAATACAAAATATTTAAGTGCCTTTAAATGGGGTATGGTAGCATGTGCCAAGCGCAACGGTTTGTCGAGAACTGCAACGCTGCTGAGTATTCAAACGCAATAGTTTCCCGTACGTATCAAGAATTGTCCACCACCCAAAGGACATCCAGCCAACTTGACACAACTGTGGGAAGCATTGGAGTGTGAACAAAATATTAGGTAGGTGTTCTTAATGTTTTGTTGACTCCGTGTACAAGCTGCTGATGATGTAGTTTTATGGGTATCTATCCATCCATTATGACCTAAATACTCTATGGCTGAGTCCAAATTGCACCATATTCCCTACATAGTGCACTACTTTTGACCAGAGCCCTAAAAGTAGTGCACACGAATTACGGCTGTTCTGAGAGCCCTACTCTATCATAATAACATCCCTACTATCATAATAACAGCCCTACTATCATAATAACAGCCCTACTATCATTTTATTTTATTTATTTTTTATTTCACCTTTATTTAACCAGGTAAGCCAGTTGAGGACAAGTTCTCATTTACAACTGTGACCTGGCCAAGATAAAGCAAAGCATTGCGATAAAAACAACAACACAGAGTTACATATGGGGTAAAACAAAACATAAAGTCAAAAATACAACAGAAAATAATATAGTGTGTGCGAATGTAGGAAGTTATGGAGGTTAGGCAATAAATAGGCCATAGTGCAAAGTAATTACAATTAGTTTTAACACTGGAATGCTAGATGTGCAAAAGATTATGTGCAAATAGAGATACTGGGGTGCAAATTAGCAAAAATAAATATCAATGTGGGGATGAGGTAGTTGGGTGGGCTAATTTCAGAATGGCTGTGTTGTCACGGTCGTTATAAACAGCGGACCAAGGCGCAGCGTGATATGCTTACATACTTTTATTAAACTGAATACACGATCAAAACAAAACAACAAACGATACGTGAAGTCCTAGGTTATACACCAAAACAAACCTTACGGAACAAGATCCCACAAATAACTAGTGCCAACGGGCTGCCTAAGTATGGTACCCAATCAGAGACAACGAGAATCAGCTGCCTCTGATTGGGAACCACCCTGGCCAACATAGAAAACACGAACTAGAACAAAACATAGAAAATCACACATAGAAAATCCCCAGAGCCAGGGCGTGACATGTGTACAGGTGCAGTGATCGGTAAGGTGCTCTGACAACTGACACTTAAAGTTAGTGAGGGAGATAAGAGTCTCCAGCTTCAGAGATTTTTGCAGTTCGTTCCAGTCATTGGCAGCAGAGAACTGGAAGGAATGGCAGACTACGGGTGGGTGTTGCTATGGTGACCAGTGAGCTAAGATAAGACAGGGATTTGCCTAGCTGTGATTTATAGATGACCTGGAGCCAGTGGGTTTGGCGACGAATATGTAGTGATGGCCAGCCAACAAGAGCGTACAGGTCACAATGGTGGGCAGTATATGGGGCTTTGGTGACAAAACGGATGGCACTGTGATAGACTACATCCAATTTTCTGAGTAGAGTGTTGGATGCTATTTTGTAAATGACATCGCCGAAGTCAAGGATCGGTAGGATAGTCAGTTTTACGAGGGCATGTTTGGCAGCATGAGTGAAGGAGGCTTTGTTGCGAAATAGGAAGCCGATTCTAGATCTAACTTTTGATTGGAGATGCTTAATGTGAGTCTGGAAGGAGAGTTTACAGTCTAACCAGACACCTAGGTATTTGTATTTGTCCACATACTCTAGGTCAGACCCGCCGAGAGTAGTGATTCTAGTCGGGTCGGCGGGTGCAAGCAGCGTTCGGTTGAAGAGCATGCATTTAGTTTTACTAGTGTTTAAGAGCAGTTGGAGGCTACGGAAGGAGTGTTGTATGGCGTGGAATCTCGTTTGGAGGTTTGTTAACACAGTGTCCAATGAAGGGCCAGATGTATACAAAATGGTGTCGTCTGCGTAGAGGTGGATCCGAGCGTCACCAGCAGCAAGAGCGACATCATTGATATACACAGAGAATAGAGTTGGCCCGAGAATTAAATCCAGTGGCACCCCCATAGAGACGGCCAGAGGTCCAAACAACAGGCACTCCGATTGGACACATTGAACTCTATCTGAGAAGTAGTTGGTGAACCAGGCGAGGCAGTCATTTGAGAAACCAAGGCTATTTAGTCTGCCAATAAGAATGCGGTGGTTGACAGAGTCAAAAGCCTTGGCCAGGTCGATGAAGACGGCTGGGCAGTACTGTCTTTTATCGATCGCGGTTATAATATCGTTTAGGACCTTGAGCGTGGCTGAGGTGCACCCATGACCAGCTCGGAAACCGGATTGCATAGCGGAGAAGGTACGGTGGGATTCAAAATGGTCGGTGATCTGTTTGTTAACTTGGCTTTCAAATACTTTCGAAAGGCAGGGCAGGATGGATATAGGTCTGTAACAGTTTGGATCTAGAGTGTCACCCCCTTTGAAGAGGGGGGTGACCGCGGCAGCTTCCCAATCTCTGGGGATCTCAGACGTTACGAAAGAGAGGTTGAACAGGCTAGTAATAGGGGTTGCGTCAATTTCGGCGGCTAATTTTAGAAAGAAAGGGTCCAGATTGTCTAGCCCAGCTGATTTGTAGGGGTCCAGATCTTTCAGCTCTTTCAGAACATCAGCTGTCTGAATTGGTGTGAAGGAGAAGCGGGGGGGGGGGGGGGGGGCATGGGCAAGTTGCAGCAGAGGGTGCAGAGCTGGTGGCCGGGGTAGTGGTAGCCAGGTGGAAAGCATGGCCAGCCGTAGCAAAACGCTTGTTGAAATTCTCGATTATTGTATTATCGGTGGTGATAGTGTTTCCTAGCCTCAGTGCAGTGGGCAGCTGGAAGGAACTGCTCTTATTCTCCATGGACTCTAGTGTCCCAAAACTTTTTGGAGTTAGTGCTACAGGATGCACATTTCTGTTTGAAAAAGCTAGCCTTTGCTTTCCTAACTGATTGTGTTTATTGGTTCCTGACTTCCCTGAAAAGTTGCATATCGCGGGGGCTGTTTGATGCTAATGCAGTACAGCACAGGATGTTTTTGTGCTGGTCAAGGGCAGTCAAGTCTGAGGAGAACCAGGGGCTATATCTGTTCTTAGTTCTGAATTTTTTTAATAGGGCGTGCTTATTTAAGATTGAGAGGAAAGCACTTTTAAAGAACAACCAGGCATCCTCTACTGACAGAATGAGGTCAATATCCATCCAGGATACCCGGGCCAGGTCAATTAGAAAGGCCTGCTTGCTAAAGTTTTTTAGGGAGCGTTTGACAGTGATGAGGGGTGGTCGTTTGACCGCGGACCCATTACGGACACAGGCAATAAGGCAGTGATCGCTGAGATTCTGGTCGAAGACAGCGGAGGTGTATTTAGAGGGTACATTTGTCAGGATGATATCTATGACGGTGCCCATGTTAACAGATTTAGGGTTGTACCTGGTAGGTTCCTTGATAATTTGTGTGAGATTGAGGGCATCTAGTTTAGATTGTAGGATGGCCGGTGTGTTAAGCATATCCCAGTTTAGGTTACCAAGCAGTACGAACTCTGAGGATAGATGGGGGGCAATCAGTTCACATATGGTGTCCAGGGCACAGCTTGGGGCTTAGGGGGGTCTGTAGCAAGCGGCAACAGTGAGAGACTTATTTCTGGAAAGGTGGATTTTTAGAAGTAGAAGCTCAAACTGTTTGGGCACAGACCTGGATAGTACGATAGAGCTCTGCAGGCTCTCTCTACAGTAGATTGCAACCCCACCCCCTTTGGCAGTTCTATCGAGACGGAAAATGTTGTAGTTGGGGATGGACATTTCTGAATTTTTGGTGGCCTTTCTAAGCCAGGATTCAGACACTGCTAGAACATCAGGGTTGGAGGAGTGTGCTAACGCAAATTTAGGGAGGAGGCTTCGGATGTTAATGTGCAAGAAACCAAGGCTTTTACGGTTAGAGAAGTCAACAAATGATAACGCCTTGGGAGTAGGAGTGATACTGGGGCTACAGGGCCTGGGTTAACCTCTACATCACCAGAGGAACAGAGGAGGAGTGGAATAAGGATACGGCTAAAGGCTTTAAGTACTGGTCTTCTAGTGCGTTGGGTACAGAGAAAAAAAGGGGCAGATTTCCGGGCGTTGTAGAATAGATTCAGGGCATTATGTACAGACAAGGATATGGAAGGATATGAGTACAGTGGAGGTAAACCTAAGCGTTGGGTAACAATGAAAGAGATAGAATCACTGGATGCACTGATTGAGTCGGTCTCCACGTGTATGGGGGTGGAATAAAGGAGCTATCTAAGGCAGGTTGAGCTGGGCTGGTGGATCTAAAGTGAAATAGTACAATAAGAAATAACCGAAACAGCAATAAGCAAGACATATTGACATGGGAGAGAGGCATAAAGCAATCACAGGTGTTATTCGAGAGAGCTAAGACAACAGCTGGTAATGGCGACACAGTTTGGGCTGAGGCTAAACATAAACAGGATGCGGTACCGTAAAAAGGAACAGTCCAGCAGACATCAGCTGTATAGCTGAGTTATCATAAGGTCCGGTGAACAGCAATAGGAGAGTTCGGAGGTAGTTCGGGGGCTACTACAGCACTGGCGAGCAAGAGGCCACGGCTTGCGTGGGGTAGCGGGTCGGGGCTAGCAGATGAATCTTCGTGGTGAACGTCGTAACGGGAAGCCTGTTGAAACTACATCAGACGATTTCGTCGGCAGACCAGTCGTGTTCGATCGGCGGGGCTCCGTGTCAACACTAGGAGGTCCCGTCCGGTTGACAGAGAGGTAGATAGCCGGGAGATGGGCCTGGCTCGAGGCTAGCTCAAGGCTGATTAGCCAACAACAACATCCATTCGGTTGGAGCTAGCTAGTTGCGATGATCCGGTGTTAAAGGTCCAGTGATTCAGTGATTCCGGCAGAAAAACCGATATGTTCTGGGTCGATAACGCGCTGTGCAGACAGTGCAGACTGGCCGATAATAGTCCAGGCTAGAGCTGGCTGGTAGGTGGAGCAGGCCACAGACAATGGTGAAAAACCGCTAACTGTGGCTAATAGCCAGTAGCTAGTTAGCTGGCTACTCCCGTCCGATAGACAGAGAGGTTGATAGCCGGGATATGGGCCTGGCTCGAGGCTAGCTAAAGGCAAACTGGTGCTTGCTTCGGGGGCAGTGGTGATTAGCCAACAGCAACATCCATTCGGTTGCGGCTAGCTAGTTGCGATCCGGTGTTAATGTCCAGTGATTCAGTTATTCCGGCAGAAAATCCGATGTTCTGGGTGAAAACCCCTCCGTTGGCTAATAGCAAGTAGCTAGTTAGCTGGCTAGCTAGTTTCAACTGGAGATTCTAGATAAAAGGTAAGTCAATAATAGAATCCGTTCCACATTGAGTGAGGCGGGTTGGAGGAAAGTATATTTTGTAGAAGGATGAAAAGTGTGATAGGGAAATATGTACGAAAACAGCCCTACTCTATCATAATAACAGCCCTACTATCATAATAACAGCCCTACTATCATAAAAACAGCCATACTCTAACATAATAACAGCCCTACTATCATAATAACAGCCCTACTATCATAATAACAGCCCTACTATCATAATAACAGCCCTACTATCATAATTACAGCCCTACTATCATAATAACAGCACTACTATCATGATAACAACCCTACTACATCATAATAACAGCCCTACTATCATAATAACAGCCCTACTATCATAATAACAGCCCTACTCTATCATAATAACAGCCCTACTATCATAATAACAGCCCTACTATCATAATAACAGCCCTACTATCATAATTACAGCCCTACTATCATAATAACAGCCCTACTATCATAATAACAGCCCTACTATCATAATTACAGCCCTACTATCACAATAACAGCCCTACTATCATAATAACAGCCCTAATCTAACATAACAGAGTTAGCGGAGGGGAGGGGAGAAATAGAAGAGAAAAAGAAGGTACAGGGGATATGACTCATGCAAGCAGTACAGGGGATATGACTCATGCAAGCAGTACAGGGGATATGAATCATGCAAGCAGTACAGGGGATATGACTCATGCAAGCAGTACAGGGGATATGAATCATGCAAGCAGTACAGGGGATATGAATCATGCAAGCAGTACAGGGGATATGGCTCATGCAAGCAGTACAGGGGATATGGCTCATGCAAGCAGTACAGGGGATATGACTCATGCAAGCAGTACAGGGGATATGGCTCATGCAAGCAGTACAGGGGATATGGCTCATGCAAGCAGTACAGGGGATATGACTCATGCAAGCAGTACAGGGGATATGACTCATGCAAGCAGCACAGGGGATATGACTCATGCAAGCAGTACAGGGGATATGACTCATGCAAGCAGTACAGAAGATATGACTCATGCATTGCAGTACAGGGTTTATGACTCATGCATAGCAGTACAGGGGATATGACTCATGCAAGCAGTACAGTGGATATGATTCATGCAAGCAGTAGAGGGGATATGACTCGTGCACAGCAGTACAGAGGATATGACTCATGCAAGCAATACAGGGGATATGGCTCATTCAAGCAGTACAGGGGATATGACTCATGCACAGCAGTATAGGGGATATGGCTCATGCACAGCAGTACAGGGGATATGGCTCATGCAAGCAGTACAGAAGATATGACTCATGCATTGCAGTACAGGGTTTATGACTCATGCATAGCAGTACAGGGGATATGACTCATGCAAGCAGTACAGGGGATATGACTCATGCATGCAGTAGAGGGGATATGACTTGTGCACAGCAGTACAGAGGATATGACTCATGCAAGCAATACAGGGGATATGGGTCATTCAAGCAGTACAGGGGATATGACTCATGCACAGCAGTATAGGGGATATGGCTCATGCACAGCAGTACAGGGGATATGGCTCATGCAAGCAGTACAGGGGATATGGCTCATGCAAGCAGTACAGGGAACATGACTCATGCAAGCAGCACAGGGGATATGACTTATACAAGCTGTACAGATGATATGACTCATTAAAGCATTACAGGGTGGTATGATTCATGTAAGCAGTACAGGGGATATGATTCATGCAAGCAGCACGGTGGATATGACTCATACAAGCAGTACAGGGGATATGACTCATGCAAGCAGTGCAGGGGATATGACTCATGCAAGCAGTACAGGGGATATGACTCATGCAAGCAGTACAGGGTTTATGACTCATGCAAGCAATACAGGGGATATGACTCATGCAAGCAGTACAGGGGATATGGCTCATGGAAGCAGTACAGGGGATATGGCTCATGCAAGCAGTACAGAGGATATGACTAATGCATAGCAGTACAGGGTTTATGACTCATGCATAGCAGTACAGGGGATATGACTCATTTAAGCAGTACAGGGGATATGACACATGCAAGCAGTACAGGGGATCTGACTCATGCACAGCAGTACAGGGGATATGCATCATGCAAGCAGTACAGGGGATATGAATCATGCAAGCATTACAGGGGATATGGCTAATGCAGGCAGTACAGGGGATATGACTCATGCAAGCAGTACAGGGTATATTACTCATGCAAAGCAGTACAGATGATATGACTCATGCAAGCAGTACAGGGGATATGACTCATGCAAGCAGTACAGGGGATATGACTCATGCAAGCAGTACAGGGGATATGGCTCATGCAAGCAGTACAGGGGATATGACTCATGCATAGCAGTACAGGGCATATGACTCATGCAAGCAATACAGGGGATATGTCTCATGCAAGATTTACAGGGGATATGGCTCATGTAAGCAGTACAGGGGGTATGACTCATGCATAGCAGTACAGGGTTTATGACTCATCCATAGCAGTACAGGGGATATGACTCATGCAAGCAGTACAGGGGATATGACTCATTCAAACAGTACACAGGATTTGACTCATGCAAGCAGTACAGGGGATATGACTCATTCAAACAGTACACAGGATATGACTCATGCAAGCAGTACAGGGGATATGACTCATGCTAGCAGTAATAACAATAATAATAATAATAATAAGCCATTTAGCAGACGCTTTTATCCAAAGCGACTTACAGTCATGCGTGCATGATTTATTTGTGTATGGGTGGTCCCGGGGATCGAACCCCCTACCTTGGCGTTATAAGCGCCGTGCTCTACCAGCTGAGCTACAGAGGACCACTCAGCAGTACAGGGGATATGGCTCATGCACAGCAGTACAGGGGATATGGCTCATGCACAGCAGTACAGGGGATATGACTCATGCATAGCAGTGCGGGTGATATGACTCATGCTAGCAGTACAGGGGATATGAATCATGGAAGCATTACAGGGGATATGGATAATGCAAGCAGTACAGGGGATATGACTCATGCAAGCAGTACAGGGGAAATAACTCATTCAAACAGTACAGAGGATATGACTCATGCAAGCAGTACAGGGGATATGACTCATGCAAGCAGTACAGGGGATATGAGTCATTCAAACAGTACAGAGGATATGTCTCATGCAAGCAATACAGGCGATATGGCTCATGCAAGCAGTACAGGGGATATGACTCATGCATAGCAGTACAGGGGATATGACTCATGCAAGCAATACAGGGGATATGCTCATGCAAGCAGTACAGGGGATATGGCTCATGCAAGCAGTACAGGGGATATGACTCATGCTAGCAGTACAGGGGATATGGCTCATGCACAGCAGTACAGGGGATATGGCTCATGCAAGCAGTACAGGGGATATGGCTCATGCAAGCCGTACAGGGGATATGAGTCATTCAAACAGTACAGAGGATATGACTCATGCAAGCAATAAAGGGGATATGGCTCATACACAGCAGTACAGGGGATATGGCTCATGCAAGCAGTACAGGGGATATGATTCATGCATAGCAGTACAGGTGATATGTATCATGCTAGCAGTACAGGGGATATGACTCATGCATAGCAGTACAGGGCATATGACTCATGCAAGCAATACAGGGGATATGTCTCATGCAAGATTTACAGGGGATATGGCTCATGTAAGCAGTACAGGGGGTATGACTCATGCATAGCAGTACAGGGTTTATGACTCATCCATAGCAGTACAGGGGATATGACTCATGCAAGCAGTACAGGGGATATGACTCATTCAAACAGTACACAGGATTTGACTCATGCAAGCAGTACAGGGGATATGACTCATTCAAACAGTACACAGGATATGACTCATGCAAGCAGTACAGGGGATATGACTCATGCTAGCAGTAATAACAATAATAATAATAATAATAAGCCATTTAGCAGACGCTTTTATCCAAAGCGACTTACAGTCATGCGTGCATGATTTATTTGTGTATGGGTGGTCCCGGGGATCGAACCCACTACCTTGGCGTTATAAGCGCCGTGCTCTACCAGCTGAGCTACAGAGGACCACTCAGCAGTACAGGGGATATGGCTCATGCACAGCAGTACAGGGGATATGGCTCATGCACAGCAGTACAGGGGATATGACTCATGCATAGCAGTGCGGGTGATATGACTCATGCTAGCAGTACAGGGGATATGAATCATGGAAGCATTACAGGGGATATGGATAATGCAAGCAGTACAGGGGATATGACTCATGCAAGCAGTACAGGGGAAATAACTCATTCAAACAGTACAGAGGATATGACTCATGCAAGCAGTACAGGGGATATGACTCATGCAAGCAGTACAGGGGATATGAGTCATTCAAACAGTACAGAGGATATGTCTCATGCAAGCAATACAGGCGATATGGCTCATGCAAGCAGTACAGGGGATATGACTCATGCATAGCAGTACAGGGGATATGACTCATGCAAGCAATACAGGGGATATGCTCATGCATAGCAGTACAGGTGATATGACTCATGCTAGCAGTACAGGGGATATGAATCAATCAAGCAGTACAGGGGATATGAATCATGCAAGCATTACAGGGGATATGGCTAATGCTCATGCAAGCAGTACAGGGGATATGACTCATGCTAGCAGTACAGGGGATATGGCTCATGCACAGCAGTACAGGGGATATGGCTCATGCACAGCAGTACAGGGGATATGGCTCATGCAAGCAGTACAGGGGATATGACTCATGCAAGCAGTACATGGGATATGACTCATTCAAGCAATACAGGGGATATGACTCGTGCAAGCAGTACAGGGGATATGGCTCATGCAAGCAGTACAGGGGATATGGCTCATGCAAGCAGTACAGAGGTTATGACTCATGCATAGCAGTACAGGGTTTATGACTAATGCATAGCAGTACAGGGGATATGACTCATGCAAGCAGTACAGGGGATATGACTCGTGCACAGCAGTACAGAGGATATGACTCATGCATAGCAGTACAGGGGATATGACTCATGCACAGTAGTACAAGGGATATGGTTCATGCAAGCAGTACAGGGGATATGGCTCATGCACAGCAGTACAGGGGATATGACTCATGCACTGCAGTACAGGGGATTTGACTCATGCACAGCAGTACAGGGGATATTACTCATTCAAACAGTACAGAGGATATGACTCATGCAAGCAGTACAGGGGATATGACTCATGCAAGCAGTACAGGGGATATGAGTCATTCAAACAGTACAGAGGATATGACTCATGCAAGCAATACAGGGGATATGGCTCATGCACAGCAGTACAGGGGATATGGCTCATGCAAGCAGTACAGGGGATATGAGTCATTCAAACAGTACAGAGCATATGACACATGCAAGCAATACAGGGGATATGGCTCATGCACAGCAGCACAGGGGATATGGCTCATGCAAGCAGTATAGGGGATATGATTCATGCATAGCAGTACAGGTGATATGACTCATGCTAGTAGTACAAGGGATATGAATCATGCAAGCAGTACAGGGGATATGAATCATGCAAGCATTACAGGGGATATGAGTCATGCAAGCAGTACAGGGGATATGACTCATGCAAGCAGTACAGGGGATATGACTCATGCAAGCAGTACAGGGGATATGGCTCATGCAAGCAGTACAGGGGATATGGCTCATGCAAGCAGTACAGAGGATATGACTCATACAAGCATTACAGGGTTTATTACTAATGCAAGATTTACAGGGGATATGGCTCATGCAGGCAGTACAGGGCATATGACTCATGCAAGCAATACAGGGGATATGTCTCATGCAAGATTTACAGGGGATATGGCTCATGCAGGCAGTACAGGGGATATGACTCATGCATAGCAGTACAGGGTTTATGACTCATCCAAACAGTACAGAGGATATGACTCATGCAAGCAGTACAGGGGATATGACTCATGCAAGCAGTACAGGGGATATGACTCATTCAAACAGTACACAGGATATGACTCATGCAAGCAGTACAGGGGATATGACTCATTCAAACAGTACACAGGATATGACTCATTTAAGCAGTACAGGGGATATGACTTATTCAAACAGTACACAGGATATGACTCATGCAAGCAGTACAGGAGACATTGCTCATGCACAGCAGTACAGGGGATATGGCTCATGCACAGCAGTACAGGGGATATGGCTCATGCAAGCAGTACAGGGGATATGACTCATGCATAGCAGTACGGGTGATATGACTCATGCAAACATTACAGGGGATATTGCTCATGCAAGCAGTACAGGGGATATGACTCATGCAAGCAGGACAGGGGATATGACTCATGCATAGCAGTACAGGGGATATTACTCATGCAAGCAATACAGGGGATATGCTCATGCAAGCAATACATGGGATTTGAATCATGCAAGCAGTAAAGGGGATATGACTCATGCAAGCAGTACAGGGGATATGACTCATGCAAGCAGTACAGGGGATATGACTCATGCATAGCAGTACAGGGTTTATGACTCATGCAAGCAGCATAGGGGATATGACTTGTGCATAGCAGTACAGGGGATATGACTCATGCACAGCAGTACAAGGGATATGACTTGTGCACAGCAGTACAGAGGATATGACTCATGCATAGCAGTACAGGGGATATGACTCATGCACAGCAGTACAAGGGATATGGCTCATGCAAGCAGTACAGGGGATATGGCTCATGCACAGCAGTACAGAGGATATTAATTATGCAAGCAGTACAGGGGATATGACTCATGCAAGCAGTACAGGGGATTTGAATCATGCAAGCAGTAAAGGGGATATGACTCATGCAAGCAGTACAGGGGATATGACTCATGCAAGCAGTACAGGGGATATGACTCATGCATAGCAGTACAGGGGATATGACTCATGCATAGCAGTACAGGGGATATGACTCATGCAAACATTACAGGGGATATTGCTCATGCAAGCAGTAAATGGGATATGTCTCATGCACAGCAGTACAGAGGATATTAATTATGCAAGCAGTACAGGGGATATGACTCATGCAAGCAGTACAGGGGATATGACTCATGCAAGCAGTACAGGGGATATGGCTCATGCAAGCAGTACAGGGGATATGGCTCATGCAAGCAGTACAGGGGATATGACTCATGCAAGCAGTACAGGGGATATGACTCATGCAAGCAGGACAGGGGATATGACTCATGCAAGCAGTACAGGGGATATAACTCTTGCAAGCAATACAGGGGATTTGAATCATGCAAGCAGTACAGGGGATATGACTCATGCAAGCAGTACAGGGGATATGACTCATGCAAGCAGTACAGGGGATATGGCTCATGCACAGCAGTACAGGGGATATGGCTCATGCAAGCAGTACAGGGGATATGACTCATGCAAGCAGTACATGGGATATGACTCATTCAAGCAATACAGGGGATATGACTCGTGCAAGCAGTACAGGGGATATGGCTCATGCAAGCAGTACAGGGGATATGGCTCATGCAAGCAGTACAGGGGATATGACTCGTGCACAGCAGTACAGAGGATATGACTCATGCAGAGCAGTACAGGGGATATGACTCATGCACAGTAGTACAAGGGATATGGTTCATGCAAGCAGTACAGGGGATATGGCTCATGCACAGCAGTACAGGGGATATGACTCATGCACTGCAGTACAGGGGATTTGACTCATGCACAGCAGTACAGGGGATATTACTCATTCAAACAGTACAGAGGATATGACTCATGCAAGCAGTACAGGGGATATGACTCATGCAAGCAGTACAGGGGATATGACTCATGCAAGCAGTACAGGGGATATGACTCGTGCACAGCAGTACAGAGGATATGACTCATGCATAGCAGTACAGGGGATATGACTCATGCACAGTAGTACAAGGGATATGGTTCATGCAAGCAGTACAGGGGATATGGCTCATGCACAGCAGTACAGGGGATATGACTCATGCACTGCAGTACAGGGGATTTGACTCATGCACAGCAGTACAGGGGATATTACTCATTCAAACAGTACAGAGGATATGACTCATGCAAGCAGTACAGGGGATATGACTCATGCAAGCAGTACAGGGGATATGAGTCATTCAAACAGTACAGAGGATATGACTCATGCAAGCAATACAGGGGATATGGCTCATGCACAGCAGTACAGGGGATATGGCTCATGCAAGCAGTACATGGGATATGAGTCATTCAAACAGTACAGAGCATATGACACATGCAAGCAATACAGGGGATATGGCTCATGCACAGCAGCACAGGGGATATGGCTCATGCAAGCAGTATAGGGGATATGATTCATGCATAGCAGTACAGGTGATATGACTCATGCTAGCAGTACAAGGGATATGAATCATGCAAGCAGTACAGGGGATATGACTCATGCAAGCAGTACAGGGGATATGACTCATGCAAGCAGTACAGGGGATATGACTCATGCAAGCAGTACAGGGGATATGGCTCATGCAAGCAGTACAGGGGATATGGCTCATGCAAGCAGTACAGAGGATATGACTCATACAAGCATTACAAGGTTTATGACTAATGCAAGATTTACAGGGGATATGGCTCATGCAGGCAGTACAGGGCATATGACTCATGCAAGCAATACAGGGGATATGTCTCATGCAAGATTTACAGGGGATATGGCTCATGCAGGCAGTACAGGGGATATGACTCATGCACAGCAGTACAGGGTTTATGACTCATCCAAACAGTACAGAGGATATGACTCATGCAAGCAGTACAGGGGATATGACTCATGCAAGCAGTACAGGGGATATGACTCATTCAAACAGTACACAGGATATGACTCATGCAAGCAGTACAGGGGATATGACTCATTCAAACAGTACACAGGATATGACTCATTTAAGCAGTACAGGGGATATGACTTATTCAAACAGTACACAGGATATGACTCATGCAAGCAGTACAGGAGACATTGCTCATGCACAGCAGTACAGGGGATATGGCTCATGCACAGCAGTACAGGGGATATGGCTCATGCAAGCAGTACAGGGGATATGACTCATGCATAGCAGTACGGGTGAATATGACTCATGCAAACATTACAGGGGATATTGCTCATGCAAGCAGTACAGGGGATATGACTCATGCAAGCAGGACAGGGGATATGACTCATGCATAGCAGTACAGGGGATATGACTCATGCAAGCAATACAGGGGATATGCTCATGCAAGCAATACATGGGATTTGAATCATGCAAGCAGTAAAGGGGATATGACTCATGCAAGCAGTACAGGGGATATGACTCATGCAAGCAGTACAGGGGATATGACTCATGCATAGCAGTACAGGGTTTATGACTCATGCAAGCAGCACAGGGGATATGACTTGTGCATAGCAGTACAGGGGATATGACTCATGCACAGCAGTACAAGGGATATGACTTGTGCACAGCAGTACAGAGGATATGACTCATGCATAACAGTACAGGGGATATGACTCATGCACAGCAGTACAAGGGATATGGCTCATGCAAGCAGTACAGGGGATATGGCTCATGCACAGCAGTACAGAGGATATTAATTATGCAAGCAGTACAGGGGATATGACTCATGCAAGCAGTACAGGGGATTTGAATCATGCAAGCAGTAAAGGGGATATGACTCATGCAAGCAGTACAGGGGATATGACTCATGCAAGCAGTACAGGGGATATGACTCATGCATAGCAGTACAGGGTTTATGACTCATGCATAGTAGTACAGGGGATATGACTCATGCATAGCAGTACAGGGGATATGACTCATGCATAGCAGTACAGGGGATATGACTCATGCAAACATTACAGGGGATATTGCTCATGCAAGCAGTAAATGGGATATGTCTCATGCACAGCAGTACAGAGGATATTAATTATGCAAGCAGTACAGGGGATATGACTCATGCAAGCAGTACAGGGGATATGAGTCATTCAAACAGTACAGAGTATATGACTCATGCAAGCAGTACAGGGCATATGGCTCATGCAAGCAGTACAGGGGATATGACTCATGCAAGCAGGACAGGGGATATGACTCATGCAAGCAGTACAGGGGATATAACTCTTGCAAGCAATACAGGGGATTTGAATCATGCAAGCAGTACAGGGGATATGACTCATGCAAGCAGTACAGGGGATATGACTCATGCAAGCAGTACAGGGGATATGACTCATGCATAGCAGTACAGGGGATATGACTCATGCATAGCAGTACAGGGGATATGACTCATGCAAGCAGTACAGGGGATATGACTAATGCATAGTAGTACAGGGGATATGACTCATGCATAGCAGTACAGGGTTTATGACTCATGCATAGTAGTACAGGGGATATGACTCATGCATAGCAGTACAGGGGATATGACTCATGCATAGCAGTACAGGGGATATGACTCGTGCAAACATTACAGGGGATATTGCTCATGCAAGCAGTAAATGGGATATGTCTCATGCACAGCAGTACAGAGGATATTAATTATGCAAGCAGTACAGGGGATATGACTCATGCAAGCAGTACAGGGGATATGAGTCATTCAAACAGTACAGAGTATATGACTCATGCAAGCAGTACAGGGCATATGGCTCATGCAAGCAGTACAGGGGATATGACTCATGCAAGCAGGACAGGGGATATGACTCATGCAAGCAGTACAGGGGATATAACTCTTGCAAGCAATACAGGGGATTTGTATCATGCAAGCAGTACAGGGGATATGACTCATGCAAGCAGTACAGGGGATATGACTCATGCAAGCAGTACAGGGGATATGACTCATGCATAGCAGTACAGGGGATATGACTCATGCATAGCAGTACAGGGGATATGACTCATGCAAGCAGTACAGGGGATATGACTCATGCATAGTAGTACAGGGGATATGACTCATGCATAGCAGTACAGGGGATATGACTCATGCATAGCAGTACAGGGGATATGACTCATGCAAACATTACAGGGGATATTGCTCATGCAAGCAGTAAATGGGATATGTCTCATGCACAGCAGTACAGAGGATATTATTTATGCAAGCAGTACAGGGGATATGACTCATGCAAGCAGTACAGGGGATATGAGTCATTCAAACAGTACAGAGTATATGACTCATGCAAGCAGTACAGGGGATATGGCTCATGCAAGCAGTACAGGGGATATGACTCATGCAAGCAGGACAGGGGATATGACTCATGCAAGCAGTACAGGGGATATAACTCTTGCAAGCAATACAGGGGATTTGAATCATGCAAGCAGTACAGTGGATATGACTCATGCAAGCAGTACAGGGGATATGACTCATGCAAGCAGTACAGGGGATATGACTCATGCATAGCAGTACAGGGGATATGACTCATGCATAGCAGTACAGGGGATATGACTCATGCAAGCAGTACAGGGGATATGACTCATGCATAGCAGTACAGGGTTTATGACTCATGCATAGTAGTACAGGGGATATGACTCATGCACAGCAGTACAGGGGATATGACTCGTGCACATCAGTACAGAGGATATGACTCATGCATAGCAGTACAGGGGATATGACTCATGCACAGCAGTACAGGGGATATGACTCGTGCACATCAGTACAGAGGATATGACTCATGCAAGCAGTACAGGGGATATGACTAATGCATAGTAGTACAGGGGATATGACTCATGCATAGCAGTACAGGGTTTATGACTCATGCATAGTAGTACAGGGGATATGACTCATGCATAGCAGTACAGGGGATATGACTCATGCATAGCAGTACAGGGGATATGACTCGTGCAAACATTACAGGGGATATTGCTCATGCAAGCAGTAAATGGGATATGTCTCATGCACAGCAGTACAGAGGATATTAATTATGCAAGCAGTACAGGGGATATGACTCATGCAAGCAGTACAGGGGATATGAGTCATTCAAACAGTACAGAGTATATGACTCATGCAAGCAGTACAGGGCATATGGCTCATGCAAGCAGTACAGGGGATATGACTCATGCAAGCAGGACAGGGGATATGACTCATGCAAGCAGTACAGGGGATATAACTCTTGCAATCAATACAGGGGATTTGTATCATGCAAGCAGTACAGGGGATATGACTCATGCAAGCAGTACAGGGGATATGACTCATGCAAGCAGTACAGGGGATATGACTCATGCATAGCAGTACAGGGGATATGACTCATGCATAGCAGTACAGGGGATATGACTCATGCAAGCAGTACAGGGGATATGACTCATGCATAGTAGTACAGGGGATATGACTCATGCATAGCAGTACAGGGGATATGACTCATGCATAGCAGTACAGGGGATATGACTCATGCAAACATTACAGGGGATATTGCTCATGCAAGCAGTAAATGGGATATGTCTCATGCACAGCAGTACAGAGGATATTATTTATGCAAGCAGTACAGGGGAT